>NC_000086.7:27205755-27499670 GCF_000001635.26 Mus musculus | reverse complement strand
GAATTCAAGGCCCATACTTAACATAATAAAAGCAAGAGACAGCAAACCAGTAGCCAACATCAAACTAAATGGTGAGAAACTTGAAGCAATCCTACTAAAATCAGGGACTAAACAAGGTTGCCCACTTTCTCCCTACTTATTTAATATAGTACTTGAAGTCCTAGCGAGAACAAATCAACAACAAAAGGAGAACAAATAAATACAAATTGGGAAGATGGCAAAATATCAATATTTCCAGAAGATATGATAGCATGTATCAGTGACCCCAAAAATTACACCAGATAAATCCTAAACCTGATACACAACTTCAGTGCAGTAGCTAAATATACAATTAACTGAAACATGTCAGTGGCCTTTCCCTACACAAAGAATAAAGAGGATGAGAAAGAAATTAGGGATACAACACACTTTACAACAGTCAAAAAATATAAAATACGTTGATGTGACTGTAACTAAGGAAGTGAAAAGTCTGTATGACAAGAACTTCAAGTCTCTGAAGAAAGAAATTGAAGAACTCAGAAGATAAAATGATCTCCTATACTCATGGATTGGCAGGGTTAATATAGTAAAAATGTCTATTTGCCGAACAAAATCTACATATTCAATGTAATACCCATCAAAATTCTAACTCAATTCTTGACTGAGTTAGAAAAGGCAATTTGCAAATTCATCTGGAATGACATAAACAAAAACAAAAAACAGAAAAAAAAACAAAAACAAAAAACTAGGATAGCAAAAACTATTTTCAATAATAAAAGAACCTCTAGGGGAATCACCATGGCTGACCTCAAGCTGTACCACAGAACAATTGTGATAAAAACAGCATGGTACTGGTACAGCAACAGACAGGTAGATCAATGGAATAGAATAGAAGACACAGAAATGAATCCACCCTGAGATTCTACCTCCCACCAGTCAGAATGGCTAAGATCAAAAATTCAGGTAACAGCAGATGCTGGCAAGGATGTGGAGAAAGAGGAACACTCCTCCATTGTTGGGTTTGCAAGCTTGTACAACTCTGGAAATCAGTCTGGCGGTTCCTCAGAAAATTCGACATAGTACTACTAGACGATCATGCAATTTCTCTCCTGGGCATATATCCAGAAGATGTTCCAACCAATAAGAAGGACACATGCTCCACTATGTTCACAGAAGCCTTATTTATAATAGCCAGAAGCTGGAAAGAACCCAGATGACCCTCAACAGAGGAATGGATACAGAAAATGTGGCACATTTACAAAATGGAGTACTAATCAGCTATTAAAAAGAATGAATTTATGAAATTCCTAGGCAAATGGATAGACCTGGAGGCCATCACCATGAGTGAGGTAACCCAATCACAAAAGAACTCACACAATATGTACTCACTGATAAGTGGATATTAGCCCAGAAACTTAGAATACCCAAAATATAAGATACAATTTGCGAAACACATGAAACTCAAGAAAAACGAAGACCAAAGTGTGGACACTTTGCCCCTTCTTAGAATTGGGACCAAAACACCCATGGAAGGAGTTACAGACACAAAGGTTGGAGCTGAGGTGAAAGGATGGACCATCTAGAGACTGACATACCCGGGGATCCATCCCATAATCAGCCTCCAAACACTGACACCATTGCCTATACCAGCAAGATTTTGCTGAAAGGACCCTGATATAGCTGTCTCTTGTGAGACTATCCCGGGGCCTAGCAAACACATAAGTGGATGCTCACAGTCAAGTATTGGATGGATCACAGGGCCCCCAATGGAGGAGCTAGAGAAAGTACCCGAGGAGCTGGGGGTATCTGCAACCCTATAAGTGGAACAACGATATGAACTAACCAGTAACCCCCGGAGTTCATGTCTGTAGCTACATATGTATCAGAAGATGGCCTATTCGGCCATCAGTGGAAAGAGAGCCCATTGGTCGTGCAAACTTTACATGCCCCAGTACAGGGTAACATCAGGGCTGAGAAGTGGGAGTGGGGGAGGGGAGGGGGGGGAGTGGGTCGGGGACCGTGTGGGGGACTGTTGGAATAGCATTGGGAATGTAAATGAAATAAATACCTAATAAAACTTAAAAAAAAAGAAATGAACCCACACAACTATGGTCACTTGATCTTTGACAAGAGAGCTAAAACCATCCAGTGGAAAAAAGACAGCATTTTCAACAAATGGTGCTGGCACAACAGGTGGTTATCATGTAGAAGAATGAGAACTGATCCATTCTTATCTCCTTGTACGAAGTTTAAGTCAAGTGGATCAAAGACCTCCACATAAAATCAGAGACACTGAATTTTATAGAGGAGAAAGTGGGAAAAGCCTCGAAGATATGGGCATAGTGGAAAAAATTCCTGAACAGAACAGCAATGGCTTGTGCTGTAAGATCAAGTATCAACAAATGGCACCAGATAAAATTGCAAAGATTCTGTAAGGTAAAAGACACTGTCAATAGGACAAAAAGGCCACCAACAGATTGGGAAAGGATTTTTACCAATCCTAAATCTGATAGGGGATTAATATACAATATATACAAAGATCTCAAGAAGCTGGACTCCAGAAATTCAAATAACCCAAAAAAATGGGGTACAGAGCTAAAAAAGAATTCTCAACTGAGGAATACCGAAGGTTTGAGATGCACTTGAAAAAATGTTCAGCATCTTTAACCATCAGGGAAATGCAAATAAAAACAACCCTGAGATTCTACCTCACACCAGTCAGAATGGCTAAGATAAAAAATTCGGGTGACCTCAGATGCTGGCGAGGATGTGGAGAAAGAGGAGCACTCCTCCTTTGCTCGTGGGATTGCAAGCTTTTACAACCACTCTGTAAATCAGTCTGGCAGTTTCTCAAAAAATTTAACATAGTAATATCTGAAGATTCAGTAATTCCTTTCCTGGGCATATACCCAGAGAAGGACACGTGCAGTAGTATGTTCCTGGCAGCCTTTTTTATAATGGCCAGAAGCTGGAAAGAATCCAGATGTCCCTCAACAGGGGAATGGATACAGAAAATATGGTACATTTACACAATGGAGTACTACTCAGCTATTAAAACAGTGGATTTATGAAATTCCTAAGCAAATGGATGGACCTGGAGGACATCATCCTGAGTGAGGTAACCCAATCACAAAGAAGTCACTTGAAATGCACTCACTGATAAGTGGATATTAGCCCAGAAACTTACAATACCCAATATACAATTTGCAAAAAAAAAAAAAAAAAAAAAAAAAAAAAAACCCAAGAAAATCAAGAAGGAAAACAACGCATGGACACTTCATACTACCTTAGAATAGGGAACAAAATACCCATGGAAGGAGTTACAGAGACAAAGTTTGGAGCTAAGTCGAAAGGATGGACCATCCAGAGACTACCCCACCCAGGCATCCATTCCATAATTAGCCACCAAATGCAGACACTATTGCACATGCCAGCCAGATGTTGCTGAACAGACTCTGATATAGCTGTCTTGTGTGAGGATATGCCAGTGCCTGGCAAATACAGAAGTGGATTTTCACTGTCATCTATTGGATGGAACACAGGGTCCTAATGGAGGAGCTAGAGAAAGTATTCAAGGAGCAGAAGGGGTCTGCAACCCTATAGGTGGAACAACAATATGAACTAACCAGTATCCCCAGAGCTTGTTTCTCTAGCTTCATATGTAGCAGAAGATGGCCTAGTCAGCCATCACTGGGAAGAGAGGCCCGTTGGTCTTGCCAACTTTATATGCTGCAGTACAGGGGAGTGCCAGAGCCAAGAAATATGAGTGGATGGGTATGGGAGCAAGACGGGGAGGGGGAGGGTATAGGGGACTTTCAGGATAGCATTTGAAATGTAAATGAAAAAAATATGTAGTAAAAAAATTGAAAACAAACAAAAAACAAAGAAAAGGAATACACCTCACAAGGAAGTTGTACAAGGCATGAAATAGGACAAAAGGAGTTATAGAGAAATATGCAAATTAAAAAATATCAGTGGGTTTTGTGTGTGTGTGTGTGTGTGTGTGTGTGTGTGTGTGTGTGTGTGTGTGTTAGGTCAACATTAATTTAAACACACCAGATGCATGCCTGGTACCTGAAGAAACCATAGGAATGCAAATAAGTGCACAAAACAGTGGTTGGAAAAATGACTCATCTGTTAAAATCACCTGTTCTATGCAGATGACCAGGCACAAAACACCCACATCGTGGCTCACAATTTATGCACAGCTAAAGTTTCAGAGAATCAGTGCACACTTCCAGCCTCTGTAGGCAACAGAGGCATAAGTGAGAGAGAGGGCCAGAAGGGTCTAGCATGTTCTTGTAATCAAGGTCAGTACTAGGAAGGTGGAGACAGGAGGGTACCAGGGGATATAGGGGATCTGGATGCTCCCTTCTGATCTCTTAGGACAGAATAAACTCTTGTGGTGTGCTTATGTACATTCAGAAAGAGTCCACACACATTCATTGTTACGCATATGAATAAATACAAACCAAAATGGCATGCAAGAGCCTCTACTGTTGAAATAAAGTAGTGCCGTTTGCAGTGTTTCATATGTTTCACATTTGTTCAAGTTTTTCAAGTATGTAAGGGCTTAAAACCTAGAAATTGTCTTAAAGCCAGTAGTAGCTCATTCCCACCTTCTGAAAACTCCCTTTGAAGCGATGGTGCCTGGTACTCCATGTACGCATGAGCAGGATATATTCAGCCAATCAGCACAGACCTGATTTCTCCAGCTTGCATCACAAAGGGTCCTCAGAATCCTCAGTCCAGGAATCTCTGCTGACAACGGTTTTTTACCATTGAGGAGTTGAGCACGGAAGGGTGCAGTTGTGAAGGTGTTCACCTCTGAGATAACCTTTAAGTGATAATCGGCTCTGCTCAGGGTTGTTGGACAGTTAATCGAGGTATGACAGGGTGGGGCATATCAGGCCCAGGTGGCCACTAGGTGAGGGAATGCCTCATGATCGCCATTTCCTATGGCTTCTGATTGTTAACTGAAGGTGGAGGACCATATTCATGGCAGAGGATTGAACAGGTCAGGGCCTTAGAAGATTGTGAACCCTTGGAGGACACAATCATGGGGCCTTGGGATAGGATCAGAGAGCTGGCTGCAGGATTGTGGGTCGGGGGAGCATGGGGCTGTGAGTAAGGAGCCTTGGCGCTTGTCCTGTGTGCTGTAAGGAGCCTTAGGGTCCAACTTGGCGCTTGCCCTGTGTGCTGTCCCGGATCCAATTAAAACACACTGAGGATTCCTCCCTCTTCATTGTCTTCTCTACGGTGTGTTCCTTTGGTATAGACTGTATGGACATTGCAGAGAGGGGAGTGGCGTAGGAAGAATGAATGAAAAGAAGAAGAGGAGACATTACAAGAGATTAATAAGTAATCTGGGAAGGATTCTGAACAGGGATCCTCCTGTCTAATCGCCCATGTATTGGGATTAAAGACTTGGACCACCAAGTTCAGCTTTTTCTCTCAGTTTTAGTTCTGTAGGATGGGATCTTCCTTTGTAGCTCAGACTGGTCTGGCTTGGGCTGGCCTTTAACTTACAATCTTCAGATGTTTGAAATCCTCGGCTTCCCCCAATCCCAAATTTCTCCAATATAAGGATTTTCTGTGTGGGTAGTGGTGGTGAGTGTTTGTTGTAGACTGAGCATTGGGTCTTCTTGACATGAATATATAGTTACCATGTTCATCATCTTTCTGGATAGTACTATGAATTTACTTTAAAACTGAGATATACTGAAAATCAGAATTGCTGATGTTTTGTTTAAAAAGAATCTTTGGGAGATAGTACCAAAATTCAGATGCCTCAAAGTTTAAATGCAAACACATTTTGCTCATCATTTTTGGTGAGAAAGGGAGGACTCACGTATTAAAGGCTGGCCTGTTTTTGCCTTTTTTAAACTGAGAAATGACAGATTGTTAACTTGGGTTCTAAAGAAGGATTTAAAATAAGTAAGTTAAAGAAGATTTTAAAACAAAGTTGGGAGGGAGAGGGACATGATAACTGGGATACATGAAGGAAATTTTAAGGGGAAGCATATATATATATATATATATATATATATATATATGTGTGTGTGTGTGTGTGTGTGTGTGTGTGTGTGTGTGTGTATACATATACACATACACACACACACATACACATGTACACGTGTGACCATATTGAATATGTATGCAAAACTCTCTGATAAAAACAAATTATTAAAAATATAAGTGTTAAAAAACAAAAGAAACAATCTTTCAATGAGCTAAGATAATTATATAATTATTTGACTTTTTGACATTTTTAACTATTTAAATGATACCTTTGGATTTAGATAACTACATTTTTTTCTTTTTTCCTTTTTATTTTTATTTTTTAACTAAGAAGACAACTGAGCGCTTAAGAGAAAAATGTCTATTAAGAAACTGTGGGTGATACCAAAGGATGGTTACTTATTACTTCTTGACTATGATTCAGATGAAGAAGAAGAGCAGGCTCATTCTGAAGGTATCCAGTCTTCAGTATTGATTGTGTCCTGAAGTTCATTAGACCTTTCCCAACTCACCTGCAATGGAAGAAGTCTTTTCTAAGTTTTCATATACTTCATTTCTAATTTTACCTATATCTATATATTCCTATACCTGAGTTTTAGCAGTGCATATACCTACTCTTGGCACTGTAGACATAATATGTTGAGAAACGATAACTTGCTATGATTTTACCCCAGAAAAAGACATGAACGTTGTTCCTATATGTTAGCAAAACATGAATTTATTTCATAATACCTGCAAATAAATTATTTCATTCCTTTTTTCTATTGTATATTTTCTTTATTTACATTTCAAATATTATCCCCTTTTCTATTTCCCCTCTGCAAATCCCCTCTCCTCTTACCTCTCCCCCTGCCCCCAACACACCCACCCCCAATTCCTGGCCCAGGCATTCCTTAATACTGGGGCATAGGACCTTTACAGTACCAAGGGTCTCTCCTCCCGTTGATGACATACTAGGCCATCCTCTCCTACATATGCAGCTGGAGCCATAAGTCCCACCATCTGTTTTATTTGATTGGTGCTTTAGTCCCAGGGAACTCTGGGGGTACTGGTTAGTTCATATTGTTCATCCTCCTATGGAGCAGCAAACCCCTTATGATCCTTGGGAACTTTCTCTAGCTCCATCATTGGGGACCCTGTGCTCAGTACAATGGATGTCTGTGAGCATTCACTTCTGTATTCGTCAGGCACTGACAGATCCTCTCAGGAGACAGCTATATCAGTCTCCTGTCCCCAAGCTCTCGTTGGCATCTGCCATAGTGTCTGGGTTTGTTGATTATTTATTGGATTGATCCCTGAGTGAGGCAGTCTCTGGATTCATTCAGTCTCAGCTGCAAACTTTGTCTCTATAACTCCTTCCATGGACATTTTGTTTCCCATTCTAAGAAGGAATGGCGTATCCACACTTTGGTCTTCCTTCTTCTTGAGTTTCATGGGTTTTGCAGATTGTATCTTGGTTATTCTGAGCTTCTGGGATAATATCCACTTATCAGTGAATGCATATCCTGTGTGTTCTTTTGTGATTGGGTTATCTCCCTTAGGAAGATATCATCCAGATCCATCCATTTGTCTAAGAATTTCATGAATTCATTGTTTTTAATAGCTGTGTAGTATTTCATTATGTAAATGTACCACATTTTCTGTATCCATTCCACTGAAGAGGGACATCTGGGTTGTTTTCAGCTTCTTGCTATTATAAATAAGGATGCTATGAACATAGTGAAGCATGTCATTATTACAAGTTGGAATATCTTTTGAGAATATGCCCAGGGAGGAGTATTGCTGGATCTTCCAGTAGAACTATGTCCAATTTTCTGAGGAAACACCAGACTGACTTCCAGAGTGGTTTTACCAGCTTGCAATCTCACCAGCAATGGAGGAGTGTTCCTATTTCACCACATTCTCGCCAGCATCTGCTGTCATCTGAGTTTTAGATCTGAGCCATTCTGACTGGTATGAGGTGGAATCTCAGGTTTATTTTGACATGCACTTCCCTGATAATTAAGGATGATGAACATTTTTAGGTGCTTCTCAGCCATTCGGTTTTCCTTAGTTGAGAATTCTTTGTTTATCTCTGTCCCCATTTTTTAATGGGGTTATTTGATTTTCTGGAGTCCAGATTCTTGAGCTCTTTATATATATTGGATATTAGTCCCCATCTGATTTAGGATTGGTAAAGATTTTTTTCCCATCTATTGGTTGCTGTTTTGTCCTATTGACAGTGTCCTTTGACTTATAGAAGCTTTGCAATTTTATAAGGTCACATTTGTCTATTCTTAATCTTACAGCACAAGCCATTGCTGTTCTGTTCAGGAATTTTTCCCCGGTGCCCATGTCTTCGAAGCTCTTCCCCACTTCCTCCTCTATAAGTTTCAGTGTCTCTGGTTTTATGTGGAGTTCCTTGATCTACCTAGACTTGAGCATTGTACAATGAGATGAAAATAGATCAATTTGCATTCTTCTACATGCTAACTGCCAATTGAGCCAGCACCATTTGTTGAAAATGTTGTCTTTTTTTCCACTGGATGGTTTTTGCTCCTTTGTCAATGATCAAGTGACAATAGGTGTGTGGGTTCATTTCTGTGTCTTCAGTTCTATTCCATTTATCTACCTGTCTATCAGTATACCTGTACCATGCAGTTTTTATCACAATTGCTCTATAGTACAGCTTGAGATCAGGCATGGTGATTCCAGGAGAGATTCTTTTATTGTTGAGAATAGTTTTTGTATCCTAGGTTTTGTTCTTATTCCAGATGAATTTGCAAATAGCCCTTTCTAACTC
This sequence comes from Mus musculus, assembly GCF_000001635.26. Classification (NCBI taxonomy): domain Eukaryota; kingdom Metazoa; phylum Chordata; class Mammalia; order Rodentia; family Muridae; genus Mus; species Mus musculus. The sequence goes on along the minus strand of NC_000086.7, from coordinate 27,490,888 downwards.
AGTTAAGAATTGTGTTGGAATTTTCGTGGGGATTGCATTAAATCTTTATATTGCTTTCGGCAAGATAGCCATTTTTACTACATTAATCCTGCCAATCAATGAGCATGGGAAATCTTTCCAACTTCTGAGATTTTCTTTGATTTTTCTTCAGAGACTTGACATTTTTATCATACAGATCCTTCTTTCACTTACTCAGTTAGAGTCACACCAACGTATTTTATATTATTTGTGACTATTGTGAAGGGTGTTGTTTCCCTAATTTCTATTTCATCCTGTTTATTCTTTTTGTAGAGAAAGGCCACCGATATGTTTGAGTTAATTTTGTATTCAGCTACTGCACTGAAGCTGTGTATCAGATTTAGGATTTCTCTGGTGTAATTTTTGGGGTCACTTATATATACTATCATATCTTCTGGAAATAGTGAGATTTTGCCTTCTACCTTTCCAATTTGTATTCATTTGTTCTCTTTTTGTTGTCTAATTGCTCTGACTAGGACTTCAAGTACTATGTTGAATAGGTAGGGAGAAAGTGGGCAGCCTTGTTTAGTCCCTGATTTTAGCGGGATTGCCTCCAGTTTCTCACCATTTAGTTTGATGTTGGCTACTGGTTTGCTGTCTACTGCTTTTATTATGTTTAGGTATAGGCTTTGAATTCCTGATCTATCCTGGACTTTTACTATGAATGGGTGCTGTATTTTGTCAAATGTTTTCTCAGCATCTAATGAAATGATCATGTGATTTTTGTCTTTGAGTTTGTTTCTATAGTGGATTAAGTTGATGGATTTCTGTATATTAAACCATCCCTCATCACAGGGATCAAGTGTACTTGATCATGATGGATGATCATTTTTATGTATTCTTGGATTCAGTTTGCAAGGCTTTTATTGAATATTTTTGCATCAATTTTCATAAGGGAAATTGGTCTGAAGTTTCCTTTCTTCATTGGATCTTTGTATGGTTTGAGTATAATTTTAATTCTGGCTTCATAGAACAAATTGAATAATGTTCCTTCTCTTTAGATTTTGCATAATGGTTTGAAGAGTATTGGTATTAGGTCTTCATGAAGATCTGATAGAATTCTTTACTAAACCCATCAGATCCTGGGCTTTTTTGTTTGGGAGACTATTAATGACTGCTTCTATTTCTTTAGGTGTTATGGGAGTATTTCTAGGGTTTATCTGATCCTGAATTATATTTGGTACCTGATATCTGTCTAGAAATGTGTCCATTTCATCCAGATTTTCCAGTTTTGTTGAGTATAGGTTTTTGTAGTAGGATCTGATGATTTTTTGGATATCCTAAGTTTCTGTTGTTATGTCTCCCTTTTCATTTCTGGTTTTGTTAATTAGGATGATGTCTCGGTTTCCTTTAGTGAGTCTGGCTAAGGGTTTACCTATCATGTTGATTTTCTCAAACAACCAGCTCCTGGTTTGGTTGATTCTTTGTATAGTTCCTTTGTTTCCAATTGGTTGATTTCATTCCTGAGTTTGATTGTTTCCTGCCTTCTATTCCTCTTGTGAGAATTTGCTTCCTTTTGTTCTAGAGCTTTTAGTTGTGCTGTCAAGCTGCTCCTGCATCCTCTATCCTGTTTCTTTTTAGAGGCATTCAGAGCTGTGAATTTTAGTCTTATTACTGTTTCCATTGTGTAACATATGTCTGGTTATGTTGTAGCTTCATTTTCATTAAACTCTAAAAAGTCTTTAATTTCCTTCTTTATTCCTTCCTTGACCAAGTTATCATTGAGTAGGTTGTTGTTCACCTTCCACATATATGTGGATTTTCTATTATTTATATTATTATGGAAGATCAGCATTAGTCTGTGGTGATCTGATAGGATGCATGGGATTATTTCAATATTTTTATATCTGTTGAGGCATGTTTTGTGACTGATTATATGGTCAGTTTTGGAGAAGGCCTCATGAGGTACTGAGAAGAAGGGATATCCTTTCGATTTAGGATACAGTGTTCTATAGATATCAACTAAATCCATTTGTTTCATAACTCCTGTTGGTTTCACTGTGTCTGTTTTTAGTTTTTGTTTCCAGGATGTGTCCATTGATGAGAGACGGGTTTGGAAGTCTTCCACTATTATAGTGTGCAGTGCAATGTGTATTTTGAGGTTTACTAAAGTTTCTTTTATGAATGTGGCTGCCCTTGCATTTGGAGCATAGATGTTCAGAATTGGGAGTTCCTCTTGGTAAATTTAATTTTGATGAATATGAAGTGTTCCTCCTTGTCTTTTTTGATAACTTTGGGTTGAAAGTCAATTTGATTTGATATTAGAATGCCTACTCCAGCCTGTTTCTTGTGACCATCTGCTTGGAAAATTGTTTTCTAGACTTTTACTCTGAGGTAATATCTGTCTTTGTCTGTGAGGTTTGTTTCTTATATGAAACAAAATGCTGGGTCATGCTTACACATTAAGTCTTTTAGTCTATGTCTTTTTATTGTGGATTTGAGTCCACTGATATTAAGAGATATTAAGAAAAAGTCGATGTTGGTTCCTGTTATATTTGTTTTTAGAAATGGAATTTTGTTCATGTGGCCATCTTCTTTTAGTTTTGCTGCAAGATTACTTTCTTGCTTTTTCTAGAATGTAATTTCCCTCCTTGTTTTGGTGTTTTCCCTTCATTATCCTTTGAAGGGCATGATTTGTTGGAAGATATTGTGTAATTTTGGTTTTGTCATAGAATACCTTGGTTTCACCATCTATGGTAAAAGAGTTTTACTGTTTATAGTAGCCTTGGCTGGCATTTGTGCTCTCTTAGGGTCTGTATGTCAACTGTCCTGGATCATCTGGCTTTCATAGTCTCTGGGGAGAAGTTAGGTGAAATTCTGATAGGTCTGCCTTTATATGTTACTTGAACTGTTTTCCCTTACTGCTTTTAATATTCTCTTTTTTGTGTGCATTTGGTGTTTTGATTATTATGTGATGGCAGGAATGTCTTTTGTGGTCTAAAGTATTTGGGGATCTGTAGGCTTCTTTTATGTTCATGGGCATCTCTTTCTTTAGGTTAGGGAAGTTTTCTTCTATAATTTTGTTGAAGATATTCACTGGCCCTTTAAGTCTGAAATCTTACTTCTCATCTATACCTATTATCCTTAAGTTTTGTTTTCTCCTTGTATACTCAATAACCTTGATGTAATTATTTCATTTATAAAACTGTTTGAAAAACTCACGTGGGCAGTTTTTCCAGAGAAATGCAAATTGAAAATACTTTATTAACTATTACTTATATAGCATACTTTCAAATGTTTCCATTTTCTATTGTCAATATAGTAAAGAGGCCAGCATTTGGCAAACATGAGAATATGCCGCCTCACGTAGAAGCAGATGAAGATATAAGGTAATATTTTCAATTTTTCCCAGTTCAATAGAGTACTTCAAAAGTAGTGTTTGTGATCCCTTCACTGGAGGAGTAGATTCAGGAAAATCAACAATTCATGGTCAGATGCAGCTATATATTGAGTTCAAGCCCAGCTTGGGGTCCTTAAGTCCTTGTCATCACAAACACATAGCAACTAGGACAATATACCCACCTGCATGGGATCTTCCCAGATATACACACAAACAAAAGGAGAAACATAATAAAAATAAGAGGGGGACCATCTGGGAAGAAGAAGGGTCTCAGCAAGTGTGGGAGAGTTATGAATAAACTACTGTGTGTTGTAAATGTATGAATTGTTAAAAGTAAATAATTCAGGTTCACTTTGGTTGTCTGCCATGTATTTTATATGCAAATGACATTTGTTCCAAACCAAACATTATATATTTATTCTAAATAATTAAAAGAAGTTCCTGTGTAAAGTTTTTTGTGTGCTAGGCAAATGCTCTACCAGTCCACTATATTTCTAGCTTTAAAATTTTATTGTCCTTTCTTCACAGAGATGAACAAGACAGTATGTTGGATAAATCTGGAGGTAGGTGTTTTTGGAGATATTTGCCTGTTGTTTGAAGAGGACATAAGATGGCATCAGATCTCTATAAACCCTACAGCATAAGAGGATAATTTTAGGTTTCACAGTAATTGTAGTTTTCTTTAAAACACATACAGATGACTACTCACCCAACATTCAGAAACAAAGATTAGCTGAAGGTGTACCTCAGTGGTACAGCACCATGTAATAGCTATGAGTTTCATCTTCAGTGGTGAAAAAACAAAACAAAACCCAACCAACACACGAAATTAACAAAACACCCACCAAACAAACAAAACACAGCAATAAGCCTAGCAAATGAAATGTTAGTTTTCCCAGTTTGCCCAATTAACTGTAAAGTGAGCAAGAAATGCAATTGGCTATTATAAGGAAACAAACAAAACCAGCATTAAGCATTTTAGGAACCTAAATTCAGGCATGATTAGAGAAATACACCCCCCCCCCATATAAAAAGACAGTGGCTACAGCAACATAACAAACCTTGCAGAGTGGCTAGAATTATGGCTCACTTGGTAAAGTGCTTTCCTTGAAAATATATGGACTTAAGGTGGGGACCTAGAATCCACTTTAAAAATGCAGGCTGCAGTCCAGTGCTGAGTAGGTAGAGATAGCTAGCTGGCTAGCCAGGCTAGTGACGTTGGTGAGCTGCAGATTCAGAGACACCCTGTCTCTGAAGATTTAAGTTGGATCAGGCAGTGGTGGCGCATGCCTTTAATCCCAGCGTTTGGGAGGCAGAAGCAGGGGATTTCTATGTTTGAGGCAACCCTGGTCTACAGGTTGAGTTCTAGGTCAACCAGGGCTATACGGAGAAACCCTGTCTGGAAAAACAAACAAACAAAAAATGTAAGTTGGAATATGATTGAGAATAAAGCCTTCTTCTGCACACATATACTGAAATGTATACACATCATTTTTGCTGAATCTCTTTTTATGATTTACAGAATCCTTTAAAATTATGTTTTTTTTCTTTTTCTGGAAATAGACAATATTAGGAAAGTGTCATATTTCTATAATCTCCACTGTATATTAAAAATAAACATCTATCGAGAGAAATGATCCAGCATACCTTAAAACACACACAGGACAGGGATGGAAAGATAGCTTTCAAATTAAGACCACTTGTTGCTCGAAAACCAAGGTTTAGTTCCTAGGACCCATATAATGGCTCACAACCATTTGTAATTCTAGATCCAGGGGAATTGGCATCCTATTCTAGTTTCTATGAGCACCAGACATGCATGTTGAACAAATACAAACAGGCAAAAGCACGTTAGTTAAATAAATAAAACAAATCCGAAATACACATAACAGCCCCTTCAACTGAAACAAAGTAGGAGAGTCTTCTTTAGGGTTCATTTTATTTTAAGTTTCAAGTTAGTATTGCAAACTTGGAAAATGGAAAACTTCTGGGTAGTAGTGGCAGCTAAAATACTATCTCTTATTTGCTGCTTGGATGACAGATGACTGATAGAGCCTCTCTCACTTTAGTAAGCATGTGCAAACACGGCCAATCAGCAAGGGGCTTGGCTGAGATTGTTTTCCAGCTGCCCAATCCCTGTTACCCAGTATGCTTTGTGGTGGCCACGAAGCTGAGTTCTTGAGGAAGGGAAGTTTCTTGAGGAAGCATGGTAGGGGGAAGTCTCTGTGGAGGTAGTCAGTGACCTGTTAAAAGATGGTTAATAATGGTTCAGGTGGGGGTCCAGGTGGGGTGAAGGTGGCGGGGCGGAGGTGTTACTTCCAGAGTAAGGAGAGGAGGTGACCCTCCCTGGACTCCGGATAGCACTGCTGCTGGGTTCACAATCGACTTTACCCACTTAGACCTCTGCGGTGAAAAACGGAGAACTTCACTAAGGGCAGGAGTTTGAAAAGCCTAGCATCTAGCAGAAAGCAGGAAGGCCATGGAATTGGAGACCCTGAAAGTCTTCCTTGGGCATGGGGATGTGAAGTGTGAGTAAACTGGAGGTCAGTTAGTGGCAGAAACAGACTAGAACCTTTTCTGTGCTGCTGCTACCCGACAGAAATTCATTAAAAACAAACTGAAGACGAGTCTTCATTTTCTTCTACCTGGTGTTGAAAGGCCAGATTGCCAAAATTTGTATATATAGGATCCAAACGGCCTCAAAATCCCGAGGCTCCTCTCAGCCTCTGAAGTGCTGGAACTTCAGACATACTTCAGGCCAGGCTGTGTTTATTTATGTGTTGTTTTGGTTTAGGGAAGTAAGCTCTAACTCTGTATCTCAGGAGTGTCTGAAACCTCATGTGCAGCTTGAACTGGCCTCGAAACTGAAGTCCTCAGCCTTACAAATGTACTGGGACCTGAGGAAACATACTTGTTTTATTTTTTACTTTTAAAATTTGTGGGGGTTTTTCATAGTTGAAGATTGAACCCAGAGCTTCTTGCTGTAGCAGTGAAATATATGTCCAGCCAGACAGAACTTTATAATTTAGATTTGTATTTCGATGAAAAAGATTGAGGAGCTTGGTTGTGATAATAGCAACTATGATTTTATTTGGAGATTGAGATGCAGACACATTTGCTCTAACTTATCAAAAACCTTGCAGGAATGGGACCAACATGCAGATCCTCCTATGTTTAGATATAAACCCACATGAAGTCACAGTTAAAGCCATCATAGTGTGTGTGTGTGTGTGTGTGTGTGTGTGTGTCTGTGTGTGTGTGTGTGTAAGAGAGAAAGAGAGAGAGAGAGAGAGAGAGAGAGAGAGAGAGAGTTTTAAACTAAAAAATAACAAACCTCTATTCTTTTATAGTAAGGAAGACCAAGATACTTTATTCAACTTAAATAATTCTTTTTAAAAATGTGTACATATTAAAGTTAAGGTTATTAATGGCTATCTTTGAAGCCAACTATTGTGTTCCATGTTTAAATACTAAAGTCTTTAGTATTAAATCAGAGGGTAATAGAAATATGGTTTTATCTTTAAACTCTTCATGCAATTATGAAGTGCTGTTTTTGTAAAAATCATTCCTTAATGTTATTTTATATTTCAATTTTATTAGTTTAAGTGATTTTTTATTCAAAAGGCTTGAGAAAATTTCTTTTTTTATTTTAAATCAGAAAACGTAAGTTTCTCAGAGGAATGGCAGCGTTTTGCACGTTCTGTAGAGACACCAATGGAAAACTGGAATTTGTTAAGTGGTGAACAGCAAGTTAGGAATGCTTCAGAATTGGACCTTATGGAAGGTACCAGATATTTAATGATGGGCATTGATGTTACACTTCCTTTTTTTCTCAGTTGTTCTTAGGCTTGTAAAGGAGATCAAAAATCTCATATTGTATCTCTTGTCTTTAATCACAACATATAAATAAATAGCTTAAAACATATTTTTAGATGACAATTAGACATTACTTGATTTTGTTTAACTTCTAGGCAAATAATAGATCTGCTTTAAAACCTAATGTTGGCACTATGCCTGAATGATCACAAAGTATTTCATTAAAATTTGCAAAATAACATAATTGTTTTAATATCTTGTTTTATTACGAACCCAGTACAGAATCCAGTAACTCATGATGATGGGAATGCAAATCCTGAAGAAGTAGTTGGAGATACACGGTAATATGTTCAAACTTACTATTTCCTTCTTAGTGTAAGTACTTCCAGAAAAGTTTAATTGATTGTATAGCAAGTAATGTATATTAATAATTGAAATATGATATATACTATAAACAATATTTCTATAAGATTAATCCTTAATTTGAATGGTTTTCTTGGAGGCTGTAATGTTGTGGGTCAAACTCTCATCGTCCTGCTTGTAGGACAAAAGCTGAGCAATCAAACAGTATCCCCAGCATCCTTACTTTGTAAAGCTTTAATTACTTCACAGATCTCCAGTACAAAATATACTGGGAAATTTTGAAGGTACATTTTTGGATATATAATTTGTTTAAAACTATATAGTATTAACATAATTTATATATTAGATAATATTGATTAATATACTATATGACATCTTAATGACTTATTTATATGTAGTATTTTGTGAATATTTTTATTTTAATTTAATTTATTTATTATGTGATAATATCTTTATTTACATTTCAAATAATAGCCCTTTCCTGGTTTCACCCCAGAAACTCCCTATTCCATTACCCCTCCCTGTGATACTATGAGGGTGTTCGCCCACCCACCCACTCCCACTTCCCCACCCTCGCATGTGCATACACTGGGGCATTGAACCTTCACAGGACCAAGGACCTCTCCTCCCACTGATGTCTGACAAGGCCATCTTCTGCTATATATGCACTGGAGCCATGATACCCCCTCTTTTGTTGATGGCTTAGTCCCTGGGTGCTCTGGGAGGTCTGGTTCATTCATATTGTTGTTCTTCCTATAAGGTTGCAAACCCCTTCAAATCCTTCAGTCCTTCCTCTAACTCCTCCACTGGGAACCCTATGATCAGTCTGATGGTTGGCTGTGAGCATCAGCCTCTGTTCTTGCCAAGCTCTGAAAGAGCCTCTCAGGAGAAAGTCATATTAGGCTCCTGTCAGCAAGCACTTGTTGGCATCCACAATCGTGACTGGGTTTGGTGTCTGCATATGGGATGGATACACAGTTTGGGCAGACTCTAGATGGTCATTCCTTCAGTCTCTGCTCTGTACTTTATCTCCATGTTTCCTCCCAGGAGTATTTTGTTCCCCATTCTAAGAAGGACTGAAACACGCACACTTTTGTCTTCCTTCTTCTTGAGCTTCATGTGGTCTGTGGATTACATTTTGGGTATTCTGAGCTTTTAGACTAATATCCACTTATCAGTGAGTGCATACCATGTTTGTTCTATTGGGATTGGGTTACCTCACACAGGATTATATATTTTAGATCCATCCATTTGCCTGTGAATTTCATGAAGTACTTGTATCTGTACCATTACCATACATTTTTATCATTATTTCTCTATAATACAGCTTGAGGTCGGGAATGATTCCCCCTGAAGTTCTTTTATTGTTGAGAATAGTTTTTTGATATACTGGATTTCTATTATTCCAAATGATTTTTCAAATTACTCTTTCTATTTCTATGAAGAATTGAGTTTAAATTTTGATGGAGATTGCATTGAATCTGTTGATTGCTTTTGGCAAGATGGCCATTTTTACTAAATTAATTGTGCCAATCTATGAGCATGGGAGATCTTTCCATCTTTTGAGATTTTCAATTTCTTTCTTCAGGGACTTGAAGTTCTTATCATACAGATCTTTTGCTTGCTTGGTTCGAGTCACACCAAGGTATTATAATTTGTGACTATTGTGAAGGGTGTTGTATCCATAATTTCTTTTTCAGGCTGTTTATCCTTTGAGTAGAGGAAAGCTACTGATTTGCTTGAGTTAATTTTACATCCAACCACTTTGCTGAATTTGTTTATCAGGTTTAGGAGTTCTCTGTTGGAATTTTGGGGGTCACTTACATATACTATCATATCATCTGCAAATAGTGATATTTTGAATTCTTCCTTTCCAATTTTTATCCCTTTGAGCTCTTTTTGTTATATAGTTGCTATGGATATAACTTCTAGTACTATAAAATTCTACTATATTATATACTACTGTGAATAGGTAGGAAGAGAGTGGTCTTGTCTTGTCTGATATTAGTGGGATTGCATCAAGTTTCTCTCCATTTAATTTGATGTTGGATACTGGTTTGCTCTATATTGCTTTTACTATGTTTAGGTATGGGCCTTGACTTGATCTTTCCAAGAATTTTATCATGAAGAGTTATTGAATTTTTGCAAATGATTTCTCAGCATCTAATGAGATAATACTGTTTTTTTTTCCTCAAGATTTTTTACATAGTGGATTACGCTGATGGATTCCCATATATTGAACCATCCCTGTATCCCTGGGATGAAGAACACTTGATCATGAAGGATGATCATATTAACATGTTCTTGGATTAGGTTTACCAGAATTTTATTGAGTATTTTTGCATCAATATTCATAAGTGAAACTGGTCTCAAGTTCCCTTTCTTCATTTGGGTCTTTGTATGTTTTGGGTATAAGTGTAATTGTGGCTTCATAGAAAATTGAATAGTGTTCCTTCTCTTTTGATTTTGCATAAAAGTTTGAAGAGTATTGGTATTAGGTCTTCCTTGAAGGTCTGATAGAATTCTGTACTAAACCCATCTGATCCTGGGCTTTTATTTTTTGTGAGGGGGTTGGGAGCCTATTAGTGACTGCTTCTATTTCTTTAGGGGTTATAGGAGTGTTTACAGGGTCTATTTGATCCTGATTTAAATTGGTACCTGATATCTGTCTAGACAGTTGTCCATTTCATCCAAATTTTCCAGTTTTGTTAAGTATAGGCTCTTATAGTAGGATCTGATGATTTTGGGGGGGGGGGGGTTCCTAAGTTTCTGTTGTTATGTCTCTCTTTTCATTTCTGGTTTTGTTAATTTGGATACTGACTCTGTGCCCTCTCTTTAGTCTGCCTAAGGGTTTATCTATTTTGTTGATTTTCTCAAAGAACCAGCTCCTGGTTTGGTTGATTCTTTGTATAGTTCTTTTTGTTTCCACTTGTTTGATTTCAGCCCTGAGTTTGATTATTTCCTGCCTTCTACTCCTCTTGGGTGAATTTGCTTCCTTTCGTTCTAGAGCTTTTAACTGTGCTGCCAGGCTGCTAGTGTATGTTCTCTCCAGTTTCTTTTTTGGAGGCACTCAGAGGTATTAGTTTTTCTCTTAGGAATGCTTTCATTGTGTCCCATAAGTTTGGATATGTTGTAGCTTCATTTTCATTAAACTCTAAAAGTCTTTAATTTCTTCCATGACCGAGTTATCGTTGATTAGACTGTTGTTCACCTACCACGTGTATATATATGGGTTTTCTATTATTTATATTTTTATTGTTATTATTATTATTATTATTATTTGGGGGGTTAAGACAGGGTTTTTCTGTGTATCCGTGGCTGTCCTGGACCTCACTTTGTAGACCAGGCTGGACTTGAACTCAGAAATCCACCTGCCTCAGTGTCCCGAGTGCTGGGATTAACGGCATGTGCCCCCATGCCTGGCTTATTTCTATTATTATTGAAGATAAGCCTTAGTCCGTGGTGACTTGATAGGATGCATGGGATTATTTAAATATTTTATATCTGTTGAAGCCTGTTTTGTGACCCATTATATGGTCAGTATTGGAGAAGGCATCATGAGGTGTTGAGAAGAAGGCACATTCTTTTGTTTTATGATAAAATGTTCTATGATATCTATAGATATAGATATCTGTTAAAACCATTTGTTTCATAACTTCTGTTAGTTTCACAGTGTCTCTGTTTTGTTACTGTTTCCAGGATCTGTCCGTTGCTGAGAGTGGGGTGTTGAAGTTTCCCACTATTATTATGTAGGGTACAATATATACTTTGAGCTTTAGTAAAGTTTCATTTATGAATTTGGTTGCCCTTGCATTTGGAGCATGGATGTTCAGAATTGTGAGTTCATCTTTGTTGATTCACCCTTTGACAAGTATAGTGACAGTCCTTATCTTTAAAAAACAAAAACAAAAACAAAAACAAAACAATAACAAAAAAAACAATAACAAAAACCTTTTGGTTGTAAGTTGATTTTATTCCATAGTAGAATGGCTATTCCATCTTGTTTCCTGGAAATATTTGCTTGCAAAGTTTTTTCCAGACTTTTCCTCTGAGGTAGTGTCTGTCTTTGTCACTAAGGAGGGTTTCCTGTATGCAGCAAAATCCTGGGTTCTGTTTATGTATCCAGTCTATTACTCTATGTCTTTTATTGGGGAATTGAATCCATTGCTAAGAAGAAATATTAAAGACCAGTGACTGTTGGTTGTTTCCTGTTACTTTTGTTGTTTGAGGTGGAATTATGTTTATATTGCTATCTTCTTTGGGGTTTCTTGAAAGAAGATTTCTTTCTTGATTTTTGTATGGTGTAGTGTTTCCCTCCTTGTGTTGTAGTTCTCCATCTATTTTTTTGAAGGTTTGGATTCGTGGAAAGATATTGTGTGAATTTGATTTTATCATGGAATACTTTGGTTTCTCCATCTACGGTAATTGATAGTTTTGCTGGGTATAGTAGCCTGGGCTGGCATTTGTGTTCTCTCAGGGTCTATATAACATCTGTCCAGAATCTTCTGGCTTTTATAGTCTCTGGTGAGAAGTCTGGTGTATTTCTAACAGGTCTGCCTTTTTATGTTATTTTACTTTTTTCCCTTACTGCTTTTAATATTTTATCTTTAGTGCATTTGTTGTTCTGATTATTATGTGTCGGCAGGAATTTCTTTTCTGGTCCAGTTTATTTGGAGTTCTGTAGGCTTCTTGTATGTTCATGTGCATCTTTCTTTAGGTTTGGGAAGTTTTCTTCTATAATTTTGTTGAAGATATTTGCTGGCCCTTTGACTTGGGAATCTTCTCTCTCTTCTATACCTATTTTCCTTAGGTTTTGTTTTCTTATTGTGTCCTGGATTTCCTGGATGTTTAGGGTTAGGAGATTTTTGCATTTTGCATTTTCGTTCACTGTTGTGTCAATGTTTTCTATGGTATCTTCTGTACCTGAGATTCTCTATTCTATCTCTTGTATTCTGTTGGAGATGCTTGCATGTATGTCTCCTTGGTTTTCTTTCTCCAGGTTCATCTCTCTTTGTGAGTTTTTATTCTGTATTTCCATTTTTAGATCTAGATGGTATTTGTTCAATTCCTTCACCTGTTTGATTGTGTTTTCTTTAACTCTTTAAGGGATTTTTGTGTTTCCTCTTTAAGGGCTTCTAGCTGTTTTCCTGTATTTCTTTAATGGAACTATTTTTGTTCTTAAAGACCTCTATCATCATCATGAGATGTGATTTTGAATCTGAATCTTTCTTTTCCAATATGTTGAGGTATTCAAGACTTGCTCTGGTGGCCAAACTGGGTTATGATGATGCCGACTAGTCTTGGTTGCTATTGCTTATATTCTTGCACTTACCTCATGCCATCTCATTTTCTTTGGTGCTACCTTCCCTTGCTGTCTCTGTCTGGAGCCTGTCCCTCCTGTAATCCTAGTTGTGTCAGAACTCATAGGAGTCCAGCTGTCTCTGAGATCTTGGGATCCTGGGATCCTGATATTTTGGGGGTGTCTGAGCTCCTGGAAGTCATGCTGCCTCTTGGATCTTGAAATCCTGGTGTGACCAATCTCCTGAGATCCTGCTGTGTCAGAGCTCCTGGGGGTTAAACGTTTTCTTGGTGTTGCAAGATTTGGTGGGGTGCCAGAGCCCTAGGTTTTCTCTAGACACAGTTGCATACTGCAAGGAACCTGTGCCTCTGGCCGGGAGGATGATTTTGTTTCCCTGGTTCTTGTGGGGGTCCCAGATACACAGGTTGTTGGGAAAGATGTTGTGCCCTCAGCTGTGCTCTTCTGTCAGAACTCCAGTGTTCCTGGGTGTGTCTGATCTCCTGGGAGTCGAGCTTCCTCTGTGATCCTGTGATCTTGGGCATTTCAGAATACCTGGGAGTCATGCTCCCTATGGGTGTTTTAAGAGTGGGTGCAGAGCCAGTACCCCAGGTCTGATCCAGGTGCAGTTTCAGACCAGAAGGAATCCATGCCACTGGCAAGGCAGGAGTTCCTGTGTCCCTGGATCCTTAGGGACTCAGTTACTCCTGATGTTGGGGCCATTCCTGTGATCCTGGTAGTGTTAGAGCACCTGGGATTTGAGCTTACTAGGGGTATTGTGGGACTAGGTCAGCACCCAAGATCTACTCATGACACGGACTCTTGCAAATATTTTTGATTTAGCATCATGGACTTATTTTTGCCTGTGGTACAGAAGTGAAAATGGTGCTTTTTCAACAGGTGTGACATTAATTAAACTTAATTTTAATTTTTTCGTATATTTGTGTCTGTGGTGCATATATACACATGTGGAGGGCAGAGGAGGATGTTGGGTTTTGCTCTATTTCTTTCCACCTTATTCCCGTAAGACCTGCTCTTTCACTGAACATGTAGCTAGATAAGCAGCCAGCAAGTCCTAGCAATTCTCACTCTGCCTACCACAGTGCTGCTATTGTAGAAGCAACCATCCATGGTTAGTTTTCCAAATGGGTACTAGAATCAAACTTGCGAACGTCCTCCTTTCACAGTAAATCCTATTTATTACTGAGGCATTTTCATAACTGCATTGAAGGGATTTTTAGAGGAAAAAAATGATGTAAACTTTTCTACATTCCATGTATTCAAAGCTAAGTGATATGTATACAAAATTCTGTACATGCAACAGTATTTCGTTGACCCAGTATTAATTTTATATTAAGTCAGTTTCTTTTCTAAAACTCCTCTGTGCTTTTCTTTATATGACACAATGGAAAAATGAATTCTTTAATATAACCCTTATTACTTATTTTTTTAAATTTTATTTTATGGGTATGTTTGTTTTGCTTGATTGTGTGTATGTACACAGCTTGTATGTCTTGTACCTGAGGAGGCCAGATGAAGGCATTGAATTCCCTGGAACTGGAGTTATAGGTTGTGAGCAACCTTGTGGATGCTGGGAATCCATTCTCACATCTCTGGAAGGGAACCAGTGCTCATAACTGATGAATCATCTCACCAAACCCCTCACTGATTTTTATAAAATGAATTATGTAACTGAAAGTGAAAGACAAATTTACTAACCAGTGAGGGAATGAAACTCAGATCCCAAAGAATCTATTTTAAATTATATGTAATTGAATGTTGCATGAGCTTTCTTTGAGGATAATAATTTGTCTTTGATATATAGTCTCACTATGTATGTCAGGCTGGCTGGAATTTTCCTATGTAACCTATGTTGTCCTTTACACTGGAAATCTCCTGCTAAGCTTCCTAGACTAGGATCATAGACCCAAAACGTCTTACATGGCTTAAGAAACAAAGCTCTTAATACCTATTTTTCAGACATATTTGTGTATTAGTGTTTTGCTTACAGGTATATATGTGCACCACATATGTGCCTGTTTCCCATAGATATAAGATGATTATTTCAGACACCTTGGACCTGGAGTCACATAAAGAGAAAACACATGGAAACTTATATCAAAGATTCTTTCAAAAAAAAGCAACCAGAAATTAGAATGACTTTGGCAAACAAACAAATGGGAGAGGTAGAGTTGTTAGGTTTGTAGGGTCACATTTGTATCATTTTAAAAATTATATGTGGCTGAAGTTGAAAAAAAAACATTACTGAGCTTTTAGTAAAAATGTGCGTCTTTGATTTTGTCTAAGCAGTTAACCCTATAACTTCATGCCTTCAAGGAAACTAAATCTAAATCTTAGAAATCTGTGAAAATTTTTATTTTCTACTTTAAGTACCTGTTAATGAGATTTTAAAATTTGGTTTACATTCATTGTGGAAACACAGAAGTCTTGCACAAAATCTTAGAAATGTAATTTGTTGTTTATTATGTTTAACAATATGGAAAAAATCAATTACATATGCAGACAATTTGTATATTTTAATTGACTTATGTTTTGCACTAAGTCTTAACTGAATCAATATAGCAAAATAAATTAGACATTATATTTGATAGAAAATAATGAAAAAATACTTTGAAATACAATTAATTTTCTAAAATAAGATATATATGTATTAAAACTACTTTAATTTTTGAAAAGCTAAAACATAAAAGAAGACTTCTCTGATAATCTTTCAGGGAAAAAAAACTATAATGATTTCCCATTAGATAATATTTTACTGCTGTTTTTCTTTTTATAGTATGAAATGGTCAATTTAATTTTTTTTGAGTGTTCTTTTTCATATTGGTATGAAATGTGACTGCTTTTATTACTGTGCTTTACAGAAAGAAGATCAACAACAAATTGTGTGAGCAGAAGTTTGATATGGATATACAGAAATTCAATGAAGAACAAGAAAAATCAGTGGTTGGTATCATAACTAACTTTATAATTAACCTAGAATAACTAAGTATCAAGTAGGAATGGAGAAACTAGCCTTGTGTTGGGCACATGAAACGAAGTTAAGTTTCATTATCTATCTATCCTTGGTTCTGTTCTAGTCCTACTGAATTGTAAAGCAGAGAAGTATGATCACATACTATATCAATGAAAACCACTAGGTATTTTCTGGTAGACCAGATTATAAATTTTCAAGAGGCAGACTTTTGCTGAAAGATGAAGAGAGGATTACCAGTTTCTACAAAAGTGAGCACACTATGTCAGCCTCAGGTACAGTTGAAAGGAGAGAGAAAGCTTACTTACTGGTGTCATCTGGACTCTGTTGTTAATATTCGAAAGCCAACTCAAACTGGCAAATCAGTTCTTACAATCCTAAACTTAGTACAAATTTTGTAACAACAGTGGATAGAAACAACCTTTCTCAACAGCCCTGGCAGAATATTCCTGTGGAAGAATATCACCAAACTATTTTAGATCATCTCTCCATTACTGTACCAATGACTGTAGTCAGCACATAGTTTCCAAGTAAGATCTGAGATGATGACCATATTAACTATTTTTTATTTGATTGGTTAATAGTTTGAGAAGTATTCAATTTGAAATGAACAGGAGATCCATTCCTGCCTGGGAAGGCATTGAGGAAGCCGCCATTATGAGTCAGTTCTGGAAAGAGATAGGGACTAAAGATAAAAAGTAAATGAATACTCCAATTGAAGGCAATTTTTAAACCTTGAACCCTGGATGAAATTTCAAGGGGGAGTAATCATCCATGTATATGAGGAGTCTAAAGACAGACTCCCAGAGTACTTCAATATTTGTAATTCTGCATGAGGTAGGGGTGGGGGGGTGAGAGTGAACCAGTAAGGGAAGAGAAAAATTGGTACAAATAAAACTACCATGAGTGAAGGAAAACATTTAAGGAAGAAAAGTTCACTAACTTTGTCATATGCTGCTAATGGGCCAAATAAAATAGATTTGCAGGGCTGGAAGATGGTTTATTTGGTAATCTTTCTCACTGTAGGCATGGAGACTCGAGTTTATATTCCCTGAGTAAGCATGCACGCACACACCTCCACCACCACCACTACCACCAACACCACCAACAACAAAACAAACTAGCAAAACTAAAAACAAACCACCACAACAATAAAAGTTGGTGTGGTGGTGAGCATTTTAGAACCACCAAACTCAGATTTAGTTCAGAGATAAGAAGATTCCCAGAGCTTCCTGGCCACCAGTTGTAGCCTAATGGATGAGCTCTAGGTTCATTGAGACCCTGTCTCCCAAACAGTGGGATGCAACCAAAGAAGACACCCAATATTAATCCTTTGTCTCCATATGTATGCACGTGTACATTTTTTAAAGGGAAACTTCACAAAGTGCAGGTCATTGTACTTAATCAGGATGATTTGAGTGGAAATGTGAGGTACAAAACTGATCACAGTGAATAAAGGACAAAATAGGAATCTAGTAGCACAATGAGAAAAGGTGGAAACGGCTTGTCTTAATTTTTTTAAATGCAAATTACCATGGTTGTCTGCCAACATAAAGAATACGAAGAGAAATTTATATTACTTCTTCCATGTGTTACTTGAGATTGGAACCTAGAGACAACAAATCTACCACTAAACTTTGTCCCCAGACATCTTTTTACACTTTATTTCGAGGCAGGGTATCTTTAAGTGATCAAGACTATTCATGATCTTGTGATCATTCTAACTCAAACTTTATAAAAGTTAGTTTTATAGGCATTACACTGACAACCAGCTAAAGTCATGAATTTAAAATAACAGTTACAATTGCTGAAACTCTTGACAATAGTTGAGAAAAGTGAAGATGTTGGACTTAGTAAAGAATAAGTATAAGGCATCCTTAAGAAAGGAAGAGAAAGTAGAAGACATGGCACATACACCTTAGGTGGGGACTAGATACAGAGATGAGGTAGTGAACCACCTCCTGGGATTACTTCTGCTAGTTAGAAAAAGGAGGCCACCATATGGTAAAAGCATTAACACTAGCTAGAGTTAAGCTTCCAGGGCTAGGATTTTACCAAGTTCATGTTTACATGGTGCATGCCTATAAACTTAAGTACTTGAGAGGCTAAGGCCAGTCTCTGCAGCATGGCAAACAATTTCTCATAAAAAAAAAGTTTTATTAACCCACAATTGGTAGTATAATTGTATTTCATGTTACTTAAAAATATAAGTATATTTAGTCATAAAAGTTGTTAAAATGTTAAATCACTTGGAAAACTATTCCTTTTACTTTTCATATGGAATTATTTTTGCTCACGTAAATATTTTAGTATTGGAAATACATTAAGTGGTTGGTTGTTAGCCTAGCATTCATGCTGCATGGCAGTAAAAACAAAAATGAACAGAATTGTTACAGTAATGTTTTCCTTTTACATTTGTAGAACAATTATCAAAAAGAACAACAAGCATTAAAACTGTCCGAATGTAGTCAGAGTCCGACCATGGAAGCAATTGAAGACATGCATGAGAAGTCCATGGAGGTATGTTGCACATGGTCCATAAAATGTTCTTAGGAAACGAAATATGTTTTAGGAATCAAAAAGTTTAACTACTTGCTATTTTGAATTATTTCTTGCTGAAGTGACTGATATTATCTGTAAAATCCTAATGACTTTGTAGGACTTATTCAAGACATGAAATGATAAATTGGGAATTTGACCTCAGATGTACCTCATAGTTTATTAACACTATAATTATCCTGCTTAACTAAACATAGCACATCTATACATCATTTGCACAGAATCTTTCATATTTGTATCCTTGGGAGTTTCTTTAGTAAGAAGTGCTTTTCTGTTTTAGGGTTTGATGAACATGGAGACCAACAACTACGATATGCTTTTTGATGTAGATGGTGAAGAGACATTATGAAGCATACTCTGAAGTACTCTTCTCCTTTCCCATCTTCAGACTAATGAAGCATACATATTTCTCACTTGCTGGTACATTTGTAACCTAATAAAAAATTCACTAACATTTTTGTCTCCTATGAAACAGAGTTTGAAAGGCTCTTTAATCCTTGTAATTCTGATGATTCTAAGAATGAAGTTAACCCCCATGATTACAAAGTTAACTAGGAGGTATACCTTTAGAGTCAAAATAGAACTCCTTTATTTTTAAACATCTTTAATCATTTTCTTGTTTAAGTGTAAGAGCCTCTTTATATTAACTTCCAAACAAAATCTAAATGAATAAGTGAGTGGCAAATAGTCCTTTGTACCGAACTTCCACACACTAATGTAGTGAATTATTTAAAATTTATTCCTTAATCTTTTTTTAAAGTCCAGACTTTATCCCCCTCCTTGTCCACCCTCTGATTGTTCCACATCCCATACCTCCTTGCCTCATGCTCCCACACCCCCACTCCTCATCTCTAAGAGGATATCCCCACCATCCTACCCCCACCCCACCAGACCTCCCTACTCCCTGTGGCCTCAAGTCTCTTGAGAGTTAAATGCACCTTCTCTAACTGAGAACAGACCTGGCAGTCCTCTGCTGTATATGTGTTGGGGGCTTCATATCAGCTGGTGTATGCTGCCTGGTTGGCGGCTCAGTGTCTGAGAGATCCTGGGAGGTCCAGGTTATTTGAGACTGTTGGTCCTCCTCCTTCAACTCCTCTTCCTCAGCTTCTTCTAGCTTTTCCCTAATTCAACCACAGGGGTTCCCAGCTTCTGTCCATTGGTTGCATGTAAATTTCTGCATCTGACTCTTTCACCTGCTGGTTGGGTCTTTAAGAGGGCAGTCATGATAGGCCCATTTTTGTGAGCACACCATAGCATCAGTAATAGTGTCAGGCCTTGATGCCTCTTATTGAGCTGGATCCCAATTTGCGCCTGTCACTGGATCCCCTTTTCCTTAGGTTTTTCTCCATTTTTTTCCAGTAGTTCTTTCAGACAGAAACAATTCTGGGTTAGAGCTTTTGACTGTGGGATGGCAACCCCATCTTTCCACTTGATGTCCTGTCTCTCCACTGGAGGAGGACTCTACAAGTTCCCTCTCCCCACTGCAGGGCATTTCATCTAGGGTCCCTCCCTTTGAGTCCTGAGAGTCTTTCACCTCCCAGGTCTGTGGTATATTCTAGAGGGTTTTCTAACCTCCTACATATCAAAGATGCCTGTTTCCATTCTTTTTGCTGGTCCTCAGCGCTTCAGTCCTTTTCCCCAACCCCACATTACCTGATCATGTTCCTCTCCTCTTCTCCTTGTCTGCTTTCCCACCCAGGACCCCTCCACCCTCCCTGTAGTGATTTTTTTTAACCTTCTTAACATTTCTAATTATTTTTATTCATAAGGATAATTGAAATTTATTTTTGATTCATTATCTTATTAGTTCCCGAAGGTACAAGATACAAATATAGAAGGCACATTGGTTTGGTTTTATTTCATTTATTTTATTTTTGAGATAGGCACTTAGTATTTTTTGTATGTCTAGTAAGGTCTAGAATGTTTTGGTTCAGCATTCCATGTAGGTGCTATACAGGAATGTGACAACATACCTGGCTTACACTGTTCTTAAGAAAATAGTCCCAAAAAATCTCCTATAAACACTATAAAATTAACACTGTCAGTTCTGAGAGACGAAAATATTTCCTGTTCACTTACAAAATTCATTGACAGAAAGTATATTTGTTTCTTGAAACAAACTAAACTGCTAACTGTGAGGCAGGATAAAAGAACTGATTAGCCCCATCTCACTGTTCCAGGCCCAGGCCCTTCTCTCTGTTCCCATTGTTCTTGTTTCTGAGCTCTCTGTCTCTGTCTTTGTTCTCAGCTTCCCCTCTATCTGTTCTCTGCCCTACTTTTTCTGACCTAATGACTTTGCTTCTTCTGTCTGTCTGCCTCTATCCCTTCCCCAGTTCCTCACTCTTCTCCCCTCCCCCAATAAATCCATTTTATACCAGGTCTGTTGCATGGTATAATTTCTCAGGGGCACACCTTGCATGAGACCACCAAAGGTACTCCCTTGCCATGTTATATTTCATAACACTAACACATTAAATGCAACTGACAAAATCTATAAATATTAGTTTGAGACGTGGATTTTTGTATTCTCATAAAGGCATCAAAACATCATTTCATTGTGCTTGGCCTTCAGATAAATAACACCTAACCTTACCTAATGCTTAAGAATGCTTCACATATGTCTTCAAACATAAGTAATCAAGAATGCCTTCTATTTTCATGTTCAGCAAACATATAGAAGTTTGATTTTTAGATTCATTCTTTTTTTAGTATTAGTATTTTATTTATTCATGCAGATTCAACATCTTGCAAACTTTATATGTTTCAGTATGGGGGAACAACAGGGCCAAGAAGTGAGAGTAGGTGGGTAGGGGAGTAGGGGGAGGGTCTAGGGGGTTTGGGGGATAGCATTTGAAATGTAAATGAAGAAAATACCTAATTTTAAAAAAGAAATAATTCTGATAGGCCTGAATTTATGTGTTACTTGACCTTTCTCCCTTACTGCTTTTAATATTCTATCTTTATTTAGTGCATTTGTTTTTCTGATTATTATGTGTCGGAAGGAATTTCTTTTCTGGTCCAGTCTATTTGGAGTTCTGTAGGCTTCTTGTATGATCATGGGCATCTCTTTCTAAAGGTTTGGGAAGTTTTCTTCTATGATTTTGTTGAAGATATTTGCTGGCCCTTTAAGTTGAAAATCTTCGTTCTCATCAACTCCTATTATCCATAGGTTTGGTCTTCTCATTTTGTCCTGTATTTCCTGGGTGTTTTGAGTTAGGATCCTTTTGCATTTTGTATTTTCTTTGATTGTTGTGCCAATGTTCTCTAAGGAATCTTCTGCACCTGAGTTTCTCTCTTCCATCTCTTGTATTCTGTTGCTGATGCTCACATCTATGGTTTCAGATTTCTTTCCTAGGGTTTCTATCTCCAACTTTGCCTCACTTTGGGTTTTCTTTATTGTGTCTACCTCCCTTTTTAGGTCTAGTATGGTTTTGTTCATTTCCATCACCTTTTTGGATGTGTTTTCCTGTTTTTCTATAAGGACTTCTACCTGTTTGTTTGTGTTTTCCTGTTTTTCTTTAAGGACTTGTAACCCTTAAGCAGTGCTCTCCTGTATTTCTTTAAGTGAGTTATTAAAGTCCTTCTTGATGTCCTCTACCATCATCATGAGATACGCTTTTAAATCTGGGTCTAGCTTTTCGGTTGTGTTTGGGTGCCCAGGACCAGGTGGGGTGGGAGTGCTGCGTTCTGATGATGGTGAGTGGTCTTGATTTCTGTTAGTAGGATTCTTTTTTTTTTTAAATTAGGTATTTTCCTCGTTTACATTTTCAATGCTATCCCAAAGTTACCCCATACCCACCACCCCAATACCCTACCCACCCACTCCCCCTTTTTGGCCCTGACGTTCCCCTGTACAGGGGCATATAAAGTTTGCAAGTCCAATGGGCCTCTCTTTGAAGTGATGGCCGACTAGGCCATCTTTTGATACATATGCAGCTAAAGACAAGAGCTCCCGGGTACTGGTTAGTTCATATTGTTGTTCCACCTATAGGGTTGCAGTTCCCTTTAGCTCCTTGGGTAATTTCTCTAGCTCCTCCATTAGGGGCCATCTGACCCATCCAATAGCTGACTGTGATCATCCACTTCTGTGTTTGTAAGGCCCCGGCATAGTCTCACAAGAGAGAGCTATATCTGTGTCCTTTCAGCGAAATCTTGATAGTGTATGCAATGGTGTCAGCATTTGGAAGCTGATTATGGGATGGATCCCTGCATATGGTAATCACTAGATGGTCCATCCTTTCGTCACAGCTCCAAATTTTGTCTCTGTAATTCCTTCTATGGGTGTTTTGTTCCCATTTCTAAGAAAGGGTAAAGTGTCCACACTTTGGTGTTCATTCGTCTTGAATTTCATGTGTTTGGCAAGTTTTATATTATATCTTGGGTATACTAAGTTTCTGGGCTAATATCCACTTATCAGTGAGTACATATTGTGCGAGTTCCTTTGTGATTGGGTTACTTCTCTCAGGATGATACCCTCCAGGTCCATCCATTTGCCTAGGAATTTCATAAATTCATTTTTTAAATAGCTGAGTAGTATTCCATTGTGTAAATGTACCACATTTTCTGTATCCATTCCTCTGTTGAGGGGCATCTGGGTTCTTTCCAGCTTCTGGCTCTTATAAATAAGGCTGCTATGAACATAGTGGAGCATGTGTTCTTCTTACCGGTTGGGACATCTTCTGGATATATGCCCAGGAGAGGTATTGCGGGATCCTTCTGTAGTACTATGTCCAATTTTCTGAGGAACCGCCAGATTGATTTCCAGAGTGGTTGTACAAGCTGGCAATCCCACCAACAATGGAGGAGTGTTCCCCTTTCTCCACATCCTCGCCAGTATATGCTGTCACCTGAGTTTTTGATCTTAGCCATTCTGACTGGAGTGAAGTGGAATCTCAGTGTTGTTTTGATTTGCATTTCCCTGATGGTTAAGGATGTTGAACATTTTTTCAGGTGCTTCTCTGCCATTCGGTATTCCTCAGGTGAGAATTCTTTGTTCAGCTCTGAGCCCCATTTTAAATGGGGTTATTTGATTTTCTGGAGTCCACCTTCTTGAGTTCTTTATATATATTGGATATTAGTCCCCTATCTGACTTGGGATAGGTAAAGATCCTTTCCCAATCAGTTGGAGGCCTTTTTGTCTTATTGACGGTGTCTTTTGCTTTGCAGAAGCTTTGCAATTTTATGAGGTCCCATTTATCGATTCTTGATCTTACAGCACAAGCCATTGCTGTTCTATTCAGGAATTTTTCCCCTGTACCCATATCTTCAAGGCTTTTTCCTACTTTCTCCTCTATAAGTTTCAGTGTCTCTAGTTTTATGTGGAGTTCCTTAATCCACTTAGATTTGACCTTAGTACAAGGAGATAGAAATGGATCAATTCGCATTCTTCTACATGAAAACTGCCAGTTGTGCCAGCACCATTTGTTGAAAATGTTGTCTTTTTTCCACTGGATGGTTTTAGCTCCCTTGTCAAAGATCAAGTGACCATAGCTGTGTGGGTTCATTTTTGGGTCTTCAATTCTGTTTTATTGGTCTACTTGTCTGTCACTATACCAGTACCATGCAGTTTTGATCACAATTGCTCTGTAGTACAGTTTTAGGTCCGGCCTGGTGATTCCACCAGAGGTTCTTTTATCCTTGAGTAGCGTTTTTGCTATCCTCAGTTTTTTGTTATTCCAGATGAATTTGCCGATTGCCCTTTCTAATTCGTTGAAGAATTGAGTTGGAATTTTGATGGGGATTGCATTGAATCTGTAGATTGCTTTTGGCAAGATAGCCATTTTTACTATATTGATCCTGCCAATACATGAGCATGGGAGATCTTTCCATCTTCTGAGATCTTCTTTAATTTTTTTCTTTAGAGACTTGAAGTTCTTATCATACAGATCTTTCACTTCGTTAGTTAGAGTCACGCCAAGGTATTTCATATTATTTGTGACTATTGAGAAGGGTGTTGTTTCCCTAATTTCTTTCTCAGTCTGTTTATCCTTTGTGTACAGAAAGTCCATTGACTCTATTGAGTTAATTTTATATCCAGCTACTTCATTGAAGCTGTTTATCAGGCTTCGGAGTTCTCTGGTGAAATTTTTAGGGTCAATTATATATACTATCATATCATCTGCAAAAAGTGATATTTTGACTTCTTCCTTTCCAATTTGTATCCCCATGATCTCCTTTTGTTTTCTAATTGCTCTGGCTAGGACTTCAAGTACAATGTTGAATAGGTAGGGCGAGAGTGGACAGCCTTTTCTAGTCCATGATTTTAGTGGGATTGCTTCCAGCTTCTCACCATTTACTTTGATTTTGGTTATTGGTTTGCTGTAGATTGCTTTTAACATGTTTAGGTATGGTCCTTGTATTCCTGATCTTTCTAAGACTTTTATCATGAATGGGTGTTGGATTTTGTCAGATGCTTTCTCAGCATCTAAGGAGATGATCATGTGGTTCTTGTCTTTGAGTTAGTTTATATACTGGATTACATTGATGGATTTCTGTATATTAAACCATCCCTGCATCCCTGGGATGAAACCTACTTAGTCAGGATGGATGATTGTTTTGATGTGTTCTTGGATTCGGTTAGCAAGAACTTTATTGAGGATTTTTGCATCGATATTCATAAGGGAAATTGGTCTGAAATTCTTTATCTTTGTTGGGTCTTTTTGTGGTTTAGGTATCAGAGTAATTGTGGCTTCATAGAATGAGTTGGGTAGATTACCTTCTACTTCTATCTTGTGGAATAGTTTGTGAAGAACTGGAATTGGGTCTTCTTTGAAGGTCTGATAGAAGTCTGCATTAAACCCGTCTGGTCCTGGGCTTTTTTTTTTTTTGGCTGGGAGACTATTAATAACTGCTTCTATTTCTTTAGGGGATATGGGACTGTTTAGATGGTCAACTTGATCCTGATTCAACTTTGGTACCTGGTATCTGTCCAGAAATTTGTCCATTTCGTCCAGGTTTTCCAGTTTTGTTGAGTATAGCCTTTTGTAGAAGGATCTCATGGTGTTTTGGATTTCTACAGGATCTGTTGTTATGTGTCCCTTTTCATTTCTGATTTTGTTAATTAGGATTTTGTCCCTGTGCCCTCTAGTGAGTATAGCTAAGGATTTATCTATCTTGTTGATTTTCTCAAAGAACCAACTCCTCCTTTGGTTAATTCTTTGAATAGTTATTCTTGTTTCCACTTGGGTGATTTCACCCCTAAGTTTGAGTATTTCCTGCCTTCTACTCCTCTTGGGTGAATTTGCTTCCTTTTCTACTAGACCTTTTAGGTGTGTTGTCAAGCTGCTAATGTGTGCTCTCTCTAGTTTCTTTTTGTAGGCACTCAGAGCTATGATTTTTCCTCTTTGGAATGCTTTCATTGTGTCTCACAAGGTTGGGTATGTTGTGGCTTCATTTTCATTACACTCCAAAAAGTCTTTAATTTCTTTCTTTATTCCTTCCTTGACCAAGGTATCATTGAGTGTAACACAAAAGTGCCCCTCCTTGTCTTTTTTTGATGACTTTGGGTTGGAAGTCAATCTTATCAGATATTAGGATGGCTACTTCAGCTTGTTTCTTCATACCATTTGCTTGGAAAATTGTTTTCCAGCCTTTCAATCTGAGGTAGTGTCTATCTTTTTCTCTGAGATGAGTTTCCTGTAAGCAGCAAAATGTTGGGTCTTGTTTGTGTAGACAGTTTGTTAGTCTATGTCTTTTTATTGGGGAGTTGAGACCATTGATATTAAGAGATATTAAGGAAAAGTATTTGTTGCTTCCTGTTATTTTTGTTGTTAAAGTTGGCATTCTGTTCTTGTGGTTGTCTTCTTTTAGTTTTGTTGAGGGATTATCTTCTTGTTTTTTCTAGGGCGTGGTTCCCATACTTGTATCACGAGATATGCTTTTAAATCTGGGTCTAGCTTTTCTGTTGGGTTGGGGTGCCCAGGACTAGGTGGGGTAGGAGTTCTGCGTTCTGATGATGGTGAGTGGTCTTGATTTCTGTTAGTAGGATTCTTACGTTTGCCTTTCGCCATCTGGTAACCTTTGAGGCTAGCTGTGATAGTTGTCTCTGGTTAGAGCTTGTTCCTCAGGTGACTCTGTTAGCCTCTATCAGCAGACCTGGAAGGCTAGTTCTCTCCTTAGTTTCAGTGGTTAGAGTATTCTCTGCAGGCCAGCACTCTTCTTGCAGGGAAGGTGCCCAGGTATCAGGTGTTCGAACCTGCCTCCTGACAGAAGTTGTGTTCTACTCACCAAAGGTCTTAAGATCCCATGGAGGGTCCTGTGCGGACCTTGGGGATCCCCAGAAACTCTGCGCACAAGGAACTCCGGTGCTGGTATGGACTGGAAGGGAATTGTGACCCTGATCAGGCTGGTATATCTGCTTCCCTAATTAAGGCAGTCTCAGGTCCTCTGTGATTGGATTGGAGTAGATGGTGTGTTCCACTCACCAGAGGTCTTAAGATCCCATAGGGGATCCTGTGGGGGTCCTTGCAGGTGTCCGGAGACTCTGTGGGCAAGGAACCCCGGTGCTGGAGTGGACCAGCAAGGCCACCAGTAGCTTTCTTGAAACATATAACCTACGTTGCTTCTGGAGGTATTGTTAATGCTAAGGGTCCCTGAGACCATCAGAATAATGTGAAGTTCAAGTTCAATAGTGTCGCCTATTTTCATGTTGAATTACATATTCTGGCATGTGCTATGTTGAAAACATATCAATTGTGGTACCGGACACCGGTATATGTCCATGTTACTTCAGGCCTCCAGCATTCTTGATGCCAATTGGGACAATATTGATATGAGGGTGTCCGACAGTCAATGGAATTATGACAGATGTATGTTATCCATTTTTCTGCTCAATTTGTGTGAAGAATCTTACCATCTATAATAATTTTGATGTCACTATGGATCCTGCCTCTTGAATTACCTTGATGTCCCTTATTCTTCTTGGCAACAGACTTTACTTTGTATGCCAGATGCCTGGTGTCATAGGCATCCAGGTCAGGGGTGAATCTTACTCCCACTTTAGACTAATTAATGACACCCGAGACCCCAAAGCAAAGTGAAGCTTGCTCTTCCTTTGGACTAATTAATGACATCAGAGATCCCAAAGGCCATATAGTCATTCATCCATGATGTCACTGGTAACCATGTTGAGATTTATAGTCAGAGTTTGTAGCAGGCATGGTGTTTCAACAAGTGTTACCTTTGAAGGGGTCCATGACACCTGAGATGCCCCAATCATAAATATCTATTGTGAGCATCATTTTCAGTGCTGCTGCCTAAGTTTATAATGACAAAAGAGTTGTGTACTGTTATTGAAGTTCCCTTTGATGTCAGTGATCACATCTGAATATTGAAGCTATGCTGATATCATTGCTGTTTGCTGTGATAAGCATGCATAATGGTATCTATTACATGAATTTCCTGTTATTAATGGAGACCCTGGTAATGGTTATGAGCAGTGTTGTTTCTGGAGAAACTGCTGAATTCCAAGGTAAATGCTGATACACAATGCCATATTGAGGTAAGTGTTGTTATCTGACACTGGATAGAAAATTGATGTCTGAGATCCTACCCACCACAGGAAGTTCTGTTGATGTCCCTGATGCATTCATGTAGCTCCTGATGTGAAACATGTATGGTATTTTCATTATTATGATTCTACGTGTAAAAAAAAAAAAAAAGAAAACTATGTTGATGCCAGTGATGTATGCTGTGACCAGCAATTTTGATGGAGTCCAAGTTTGATTTTATTCCTATTGCTAATGGAAACCCTAGTGGTGGCTATGATCTGTGCTACTGCTTGAAAATATAATGAACCTCAAGGTCCACAATAATGCCCAAGTTTATTTTGAGGGAAGTATTCTTATCTGGTTCTGGAGATCAGATTAAAATGTGGAAACCTACCTGCAACAGGATCATCAGTTGGTATTTCTCATGTATGAGTGTAGCTCACAATATCTAACATGTGATAAATATTGATACTTGTGATCCTGCTGGAAACATGAAGTTATTTTGAAATCAGTGATGCCGCTATGACCAGCAACCATGATGGGGTATTTTATTCCTGTTGCTAATTGAGACCCTGGTGATGGCTATGATCTGTGTTGTTTCTTGAGAACCTGATGAATTCAAAGGCCCGTAGTGAAACGATAGGTTATATTGAGGTAAGTGTTCTCAGTAATGGAGATCAGATTGATATCTAAGATCCTAACAGCCACTACAAATTCTGATGATGTCACTGATACATGAATACATTGCATGATGTTGACTAAGTAATGTGCAAGATCCTTACTGCCACATGAAATAATGTGAATATCAGTGATTTATCCTGCAACTAAATGAAACAATTATGACAATGATTTATTCTGCTCTGTGAATTGAGGTTGATGTCATTGATATATAACTGTCTTCACACCCCATTGGATTGCCCTAGGTCCATGCTACCATTCGCAACCTGGTTGCCAGTGATCCCTGCTGTCCCTGGTTACTATGTTAATATCACTATTACATAGTTCCTGTAGAAACTATGGTGATATCAATCATCCATTCTGCCTCAAGTAGCCATGTTTAAACCCACAGTCCATGATGCTTCTTGGATTATTGTTAATGTCAAGGATCCCTGAGGCTAGCAGAGTCTTAGGTGAAGTTTTAGATAAATTTTGTTGCGTCACATCATGTTGAATTACATGTTCTGAGATATATTATGTGGAGGTCACATATAGTGTGGCAATGGACACTGTTGCTTATTACATATACTTCAGGCGTCCAGCAGCCATGGCAGTGATACCTTCTGTCTTATGGGACCACATTAATATCATTGTCTCCTACTGCCAATGGAATCATTGTTGATGTCTGTTATCAATGCTTCTGTCAAATTTATGTCAAGTATCCTTCTACCTGTAAATATTTTGATATCATGATTCAAAGTGCCACTAGGGGAGTTTCTTTACATGGTCATATCTACCTTTGAACCTCTCGTGATATCCCTGGCAACTGATACCATGGTATATTTCAGATTCCTACTCATACAGGCAACCAGGCAGTGAGTGATTACTACTAACACTTTGGAACAATTTGATATCAGTGATCCCAAATGCTAGGGAAACTGGCCAAGGGAATTTGGAAATTGATGTCACTCATCCATGCTGCCACTGGTAACCATGTTGAGATCCTCAGTCAGTGTCTTTGAAGATGTCGTGATGTCTGTGATAAATCAACAAGAATAATGTGTTCTGAAGTTCATTGTCAGTACTGGTGTCTAAGGTCATAATGAAATAAGTGCAGTGTGCTGCTACTGGACACATGTTTGATGCCACTGAACATATTTGCAAGCTGAAGCTATGTTAAGGTCAGTGTTGTATTCTGCAACCAGAAATCATGATGAACTCAATTCTTATTGCTTATGGAAACCTTGGTGATGTCTATGATCGGTGCTTTTTCTAGAGAACATACTGAATTCCAAAATTCATACTGACACTTGATGTCATGTTGAGGTAAGTGTACTTATGTAGCACTGAATATCAGATTGACGCCTGAAATCCAACCTGCCACAGGTAATTTTGTTGATGTCCCTGATACTTTCATGTAGCACCTGCTATCATCCATGAAATGTACAATATTCTTACTACCACCAAAAGAAGTAGTGATGTAAGTGATCTATCTTGTTCCTGGAAAAGCGTTTTATGACCCTAATTTTTTTATGCCCTCTGAATCAATGCTGATGTCACTAATATATACCTGGCAACAGACCCCATGATATTGTCTGAGAATATTGTTGACAATGGCAAAATTATTGTCAGTGATCCTAGCTGACACTGGAACCATGTTGAATTCACTAATGCACAGGTGCCACAGAAATGTGGATGATGTGAATCATGCATCCTGCCTCTAGTAGCCATATTGAAATCCATTGCCTGTGTTGCTCCTGAAGGGACTGTAAATGTGAAGAATCCCTGAGACTGTCAGAATCTTCAATGAAGTTCAGTCAATAATGCTATCTTAGGTCATGTTGTGTTACATGTTCTGAGGTATGTTATGGTGAGGTATATATAGTGGCATCAGATACCACTGTATGTCCATGATACTTCAGGCCTCTAGCAGAAAATATGTCAGTGATCCCTGATGACTCTTCTGCCCAAAATATGACTTTCATTAACTGCCAATGGAATTACTACTGATGACTGTTATCTATTCTTCTGTCTAAAATCTCAGAAGTGTCTTGCCATTCATAAGCAATTTGATGTAACGATGCACGTGGCAACTGGAAAAGAGATTTGTTTACATGAAACCCTCTGAAAGTATTTTTATGTCCCTTGTACTTACTGGCAATGGACACTATGTTATATCAGAGATCCCTGCTGCCATATACAAACAGATTAGGCGTGTTTTCTACTCCCATTTTGGACAATATTGATGACATCTGTGATCCTGACTACCAAGGAAAATATATTGACATTACTGATTCATGCTGCCACTGGTAACTATTTTGACACCCATAGTCTGTGTGGTCATTGAAAAGCTACATGATGTCTATGATAAATCAACCATAAGAATCTGTTGTAAAGTCTATGGTAAGTGTTGCTGCCTAAGTTCATAATGAGTTAAGTGTTGTTCGCTGTTACTGGAGACTAGTTTGATGCCTGTAATCCTAACTGAAACCTGAAAATACCTTGATGTGAGTGCTGCATGCTGTGACCAGCAATAATGATGGAATCCATTTTTTTTTCTATTGCTGATGAAAAACCCAGTGATGGCCATGATCTCTCCTATTGTTTGAGAACCTGCTGACTTAAAAGGTTCATGTTGATGGTAGAGATCATGTTGAGGTAAGTGTTCTGAGGTGACACAGTAGATCAGATTGATGTCTGAGATTCTATCTTCCATAAGAAATTCTGTTGATGTTCCTGCCAGCTATCAACCATGTAATGTACATGGTTGTTACTGCCCCTGGAATTGCGCTGTCAAGATAAATATTGCCACCTGATAAGAGGTTTATGATCATAATTTTTCTTCCCTTTTAATCTATGCTAATGCCATTGACATATAAATGGCAATAGATTCCATGGTATGGCCTTCCTTACATGCTGTCATTGGCCACCTTGTCATTAGTGATCCCTGCTACCACTGAGAACTATATTAATGTCACTCATTCAAAGTGCCTACAGAAAATATGATGATATCCATTATGCTGCCTTCAGTGGCCTTGTTTAAACCCACAGTCCATGATGCTTCTGATGAGACTGTTAATGTCCAGGATCTATGAGACCATCTGAAGATAAGGTGAAAATTTAGGTTTTACTGTTTCTCCATGTCATGTTCAGTTTCATATTCTGTTACACTGAGGACACATAGTGACAAAAGATACCATTTTTATATTCATGACATTTCAGGCCTCAAGCAGATGTGATCACAGTAATCTCTGCTAACTTATGGGACAACATAAATATGAGCGTCTCCAACTTCCTATCTAATCTCTACTGATATCAGCTATCCAAATTTTTCTGCTGTTATTTATGAGAAGTATGCTTTCAGCTCCAACAATTTTTATGTCAAAGATCCATCCTGTCATCAGAGAAGAGGATTCTGTACATAGTCATTCATGCCCTCTTAAATATTTTGATGGCCTTGATACTTCCTGACAACAAACAAGGTGGTATATACCAGTTCTAAGCTGCCACTGGCAACCAGGTCCTGAGGGATTGTTACTGCCTCTTTGGAACAGGTAATGACATCAGAGATCCCAACTTCCCAATTGCCAAGTTAAAAGTATTGACATTACTTATCCATAAAGCATCTGGTAAACATGTTGAGATTCATAGATAGTCTTGACTTTGAAGAGTCTGACTTTGAATTCTGTCCTGTCTATGATCCTTTAGTCAAAGAGTCAATTGTAAAGTTCATGATCAATATTGCTGCCTAATGTCATAATGAGTTAAGTGCTCTGTGCTGCTAGTGGAGATACTTTTGACACCTGGAATGGTATTTGAAACCTGAAAGTATGTTGATATGGGTAATGAATATTTTGACCAGCAATCATGATTGATTCCATTGTTTCTATTACTGAAGTTGATGGAAACCCTGATCATAAGGATGAACTCTGCTCATATCTTCAAGGCTTTTCCCCACTTTCTCCTCTATAAGTTTCAGTGTCTCTGGTTTTATGTGAAGTTCCTTGATCCACTTAGATTTGACCTTAGTACAAGGAGATAAGTATGGATCGATTCGCATTCTTCTACATGATAACAACCAGTTGTGCCATCACCAATTGTTGAAAATGCTGTCTTTCTTCCACTGGATGGTTTTGGCTCCCTTGTCGAAGATCAAGTGACCATAGGTGTGTGGGTTCATTTCTGGGTCTTCAATTCTATTCCATTGGTCCACTTGTCTGTCTCTATACCAGTACCATGCAGTTTTTATCACAATTGCTCTGTAGTAAAGCTTTAGGTCAGGCATGGTGATTCCACCAGAGGTTCTTTTATCCTTGAGAAGAGTTTTTGCTATCCTCGGTTTTTTGTTATTCCAGATGAATTTGCAAATTGCTCCTTCTAGTTCGTTGAAGAATTGAGTTGGAATTTTAATGGGGATTGCATTGAATCTATAGATTGCTTTTGGCAAGATAGCCATTTTTACAATGTTGGTCCTGCCAATCCATGAGCATGGGAGATCTTTCCATCTTCTGAGATCTTCTTTAATTTCTTTCTTCAGGGACTTGAAGTTTTTATCATACAGATCTTTCACTTCCTTCGTTAGAGTCACGCCGAGATATTTTATATTATTTGTGGCTATTGAGAAGGGTGTTGTTTCCCTAATTTCTTTCTCAGCCTGTTTATTCTTTGTGTAGAGAAAGGCCATTGACTTGTTTGAGTTTATTTTATATCCAGCTACTTCACCGAAGCTGTTTATCAGGTTTAGGAGTTCTCTGTTGGAATTTTTAGGGTCACTTATATATACTATCATATCATCTGCAAAAAGTGATATTTTGACTTCCTCTTTTCCAATTTGTATCCCCTTGATCTCCTTTTGTTGTCGAATTGCTCTGGCTAATACTTCAAGTACTATGTTGAAAAGGTAGGGAGAAAGTGGGCAGCCTTGTCTAGTCCCTGATTTTAGTGGGATTGCTTCCAGCTTCTCTCCATTTACTTTGATGTTGGCTACTGGTTTGCTGTAGATTGCTTTTATCATGTTTAGGTATGGGCCTTGAATTCCTGATCTTTCCAGAACTTTTATCATGAATGGGTGTTGGATCTTGTCAAATGCTTTTTCTGCATCAAAGAGATGATCATGTGGTTTTTGTCTTTGAGTTTGTTTATATAATGGATTACATTGATGGATTTTCGTATATTAAACCATCCCTGCATCCCTGGAATAAAACCTACTTGGTCAGGATGGATGATTGCTTTAATGTGTTCTTGGATTCGGTTAGCGAGAATTTTATTAAGAATTTTTGCATCGATGTTCATAAGAGAAATTGGTCTGAAGTTCTCTATCTTTGTTGGATCTTTCTGTGGTTTAGGTATCAGAGTAATAGTGGCTTCATAAAATGAGTTGGGTAGAATACCTTCTACTTCTATCTTGTGAAAAAGTTTGTGCAGAACTGGAGTTAGGTCTTCTTTGAAGGTCTGATAGAACTCTGCACTAAACCCGTCTGGTCCTGGGCTTTTTTTGGCTGGGAGACTATTAATAACTGCTTCTATTTCTTTAGGGGATATGGGACTGTTTAGAAGGTCAACTTGATCCTGATTCAACTTTGGTACCTGGTATCTGTCCAGAAATTTGTCCATTTCGTCCAGGTTTTCCAGTTTTGTTGAGTATAGCCTTTTGTAGAAGGATCTGATAGTGTTTTGGATTTCTTCAGGATCTGTTGTTATGTCTCCCTTTTCATTTCTGATTTTGTTAATTAGGATTTTGTCCCTTTGCCCTTTAGTGAGTCTAGCTAAGGGTTTATCTATCTTGTTGATTTTCTCAAAGAACCAACTCCTCGTTTGGTTAATTCTTTGAATAGTTCTTCTTGTTTCCACTTGGTTGATTTCACCCCTGAGTTTGATTATTTCCTGCCGTCTACTCCTCTTGGGTGAATTTGCTTCCTTTTTTTCTAGAGCTTTTAGATGTGTTGTCAAGCTGCTAGTATGTGCTCTCTCCCGTTTTTTCTTGAAGGCACTCATAGCTATGAGTTTCCCTCTTAGAAATGCTTTCATTGTGTCCCAAAGGTTTGGGTACGTTGTGGCTTCATTTTCATTAAACTCTAAAAAGTCTTTAATTTCTTTCTTTATTCCTTCCTTGACCAAGGTATCATTGAGAAGAGTGTTGTTCAGTTTCCATGTGAATGTTGGCTTTCTGTTATTTATTTTGTTATTGAAGATCAGCCTTAGTGCATGGTGATCTGATAGGATACATGGGACAATTTCAATATTTTTGAATCTGTTGAGGCCTGATTTGTGACCTATTATGTGGTCAATTTTGGAGAAGGTACCATGAGGTGCTGAGAAGAAGGTATATCCTTTTGTTTTAGGATAAAATGTTCTGTAGATATCTGTCAGATCCATTTGTTTCATCACTTCTGTTAGTTTCAGTGTGTCCCTGTTTAGTTTCTGTTTCCATGATCTGTCCATTGGTGAAAGTGGTGTGTTGAAGTCTCCCACTATTATTGTGTGAGGCGCAATGTGTGCTTTGAGCTTTACTAAAGTTTCTTTAGTGAATGTGGCTGCTCTTGTATTTGGAGCATAGATATTCAGAATTGAGAGTTCCTCTTGGAGGATTTTACCTTTGATGAGAATGAAGTGTCCCTCCTTGTCTTTTTTGATGACTTTGGGTTGGAAGTCAATCTTATCAGATATTAGGATGGCTACTCCTGCTTGTTTCTTCATACCATTTGCTTGGAAAATTGTTTTCCAGCCTTTCATTCTGAGGTAGTGTCTATCTTTTTCTCTGAGATGAGTTTCCTGTAAGCAGCAAAATGTTGGGTCTTGTTTGTGTAGCCAGTTTGTTAGTCTATGTCTTTTTATTGGCGAGTTGAGACCATTGATGTTAAGAGATATTAAGGAAAAGTAATTGTTGCTTCCTGTTATTTTAGTTGTTAAAGGTGGCATTCTGTTCTTGTGGCTGTCTTCTTTTAGGTTTGTTGAGGGATTACCTTCTTGTTTTTTCTAGGGCGTTGTTCCCGTTCTTGTATTGGTTTTTTTCTGTTATTATCCTTTGAAGGGCTGGATTCGTGGAGAGATAATGCGTGAATTTGGTTTTGTCGTGGAATACTTTGGTTTCTCCCTCTATGATAATTGAGAGTTTGGCTGGGTATAGTAGCCTGGGCTGCAGTTTGTGTTCTCTTAGTGTCTGTATAACATCTGTCCAGGCTCTTCTGGCTTTCATAGTCTCTGGTGAAAAATCTGGTGTAATTCTGATAGGCTTGCCTTTATATGTTACTTGACCTTTTTCCCTTACTGCTTTTAGTATTCTATCTTTATTTAGTGCATTTGATGTTCTGATTATTATGTGTCGGGAGGAATTTCTTTTCTGGTCCAGTCTATTTGGATTTCTGTAGGCTTCTTGTATGTTCATATGCATCTCATTCTTTAGATTTGGGAAGTTTTCTTCAATAATTTTGTTGAAGATGTTTGCTGGACCTTTGAGTTGAAAATCTTCATTCTCATCCACTCCTATTATCCGTACGTTTGGTCTTCTTATTGTGTCCTGGATTTCCTGGATATTTTGAGTTAGGATCTTTTTGCATTTTCCATTTTCTTTGATTGTTGTGCCGATGTTCTCTATGGAATCTTCTGCACCTGAGATTCTCTCTTCCATCTCTTGTATTCTGTTGCTGATGCTCAAATCTATGGTTCCAGATTTCTTTCCTAGGGTTTCTATCTCTAGTGTTGCCTCGCTTTGAGTTTTCTTTATTGTGTCTACTTCCCTTTTTAGGTCTAGTATGGTTTTGTTCATTTCCATCACCTGTTTGTATGTTTTTTCCTCTTTTTCTGTAAGGACTTCTACCTGTTTGATTGTGTTTTCCTGTTTTTCTTTAAGGACTTGTAACTCTTTAGCAGTGTTCTCCTGTATTTCTTTAAGTGATTTATTAAAGTCCTTCTTGATGTCCTCTACCATCATCATGAGATACGCTTTTAAATCTAGGTCTAGGTTCTCAGGTGTGTTGGGGTTCCCTGGACTGGGGGAAGTGGGTGTGCTGGGTTCTGGTGATGGTGAGTGGTCTTGGTTCCTGTTAGTAAGATTCCTCCGTTTACCTTTCGCCATCTGGTAATCTCTGGAGTTAGTAGTTATAGTTGACTCTGTTTAGAGATTGTTCTTCTGGTGATTCTGTTACCGTCTATCAGCAGACCTGGGAGACAGATTCTCTCCTCTGAGTTTCAGTGCTCAGAGCACTCTCTGCTGGCAAGCTCTCTTACAGGGAAGGTGCGCAGATATCTTGTATTTGGACCTCCTCCTGGCCGAAGAAGAAGGCCCAAAACAGGACCTTTCTCAGACACTGTGTTGCTTTGGCAGTTCCCAGGTGGTACAGACTCTCACCTAAGCAGACTAAATTCCTAAGTTCCTTGGAGTCCCGGGACCAAGATGGCGACCGCTGCTGCTGTGGCTTAGGCCGCCTCCCCAGCCGGGTGGGCACCTGTCCTCCGGTCCGGAAGGTGGCCGGCTGTCCCCGGCCCACACAGGGTGCTGCCTCAGCGCCTCTGTGCTTCTGCCTGTTCCAGAAGCTGTCAGGTTCTCTGGCGCACCCTCTCACCTGTTCAGACTAATTTCCTAGCAAACACAGAAGTGGATGCTCACAGTCAGCTAATGGATGGATCACAGGGCTCCCAATGGAGGAGCTAGAGAAAGTACCCAAGGAGCTAAAGGGATCTTCAACCCTATAGGTGGAACAACATTATGAACTAACCAGTACCCCTGAGCTCTTGACTCTAGCTGCATATGTATCAAAAGATGGCCTAGTTGGCCATCACTGGAAAGAGAGGCCCATTGGACACGCAGACTTTGTGTGCCCCGGTACAGGGGAACGCCAGGGCCAAAGGGGGGGAGTGGGTGGGTAGGGGAGTGGGAGTGGGTGCGTAAGGGGGTCTTTTGGTATAGCATTGGAAATGTAAATGAGCTAAATACCTAATAAAAAATGGAAAAAAAAAAGGATGAACTCTGCTGCTGTTTAAGGTAATTCCATATTTTATAGTCCATACTGACACTGGTTATCATATTGAGGTACAGGATCTGAGGTGCACTGGAGATCACATTGATATCTAAGATCCTATTGGCCACAGGAAATTCTGTTGATATCCCTGATGTATGCATGTAGCCCCTGCTCTGGACCATGAGTTCACTAATATATACATCATGGGAAGACAAATCGTTCTATGTCTATACTCTTTGATACCACAAGCAACAATATTGTCATTGATCCTTTCTCCCATTTAGGGCCACATTAATGAGTGATTCCAACTGTCATTGGAATCTATACTGATGTCAGTGATGCATGCTTCTCTCACCTGTGTGAATGTCATTTATTATATATATATATATATATATATATATATATATATATATATATATATATATACACTTAGCTGTGATAATTTTGTAGTCAATGCTCCATTCTGACACTATAGATGTGATTTCTGTTCATGGTTCTCCCTGCTCTCTGAAAGAATCACTATGTTCTGATTCTTTCTGGAAATAGACGCCATGGTATATCCAAGAACTTTGATGCCAGAGGCAACCAGGATGTTAATGATACCTACTGACACTTTGGACCAGATTGTGATACCAATTGTCCTATTTGCTAAGATACATATGTTTATTTTACTCTCCCACTGTACCATTTGTAACCACTTGTGCTGACTCTGAAGATCTTGGTAATGTCTATGATCACTGTGGACAAAAGCATCAATTATGAAATGCATGGTCAGAACTTCTGCCCAAGATCCCAATGAGGTTAGTAGTGTGTTTTCCTATTGGAAACTTGTTTCAAGCCTCTGATGTGACTTAGAACCTGAACCTATGTTGCTGAACCCAGGAAACATGATGGTATCCATAGTTTCTATTCCTTGGAAGACCCTATTGATGTCAATGATCTGTTTTGCTGCATGAGAACAGTCTAAATTCCAAGGTTCATATTGATGTACAAAGTTATACATTGAGGTGAATGTTTTGAGCTGGCATTGGGGATAAGCTTGATGTCTGAGAGCTTACCTGCTGCTGAAAACTGTGCTGATATATCTGATACATGAATGTATTTTCTTTTTGTAGACCTTGTTGTGGGTAATATTCTTGCTGCTGCAAGAAGAGATTTGATGTAATTGATCCCTCCTGCCACCAGAGAAAAGATTTATGTCCCTAATTGAATCTTTTCAATATCAGTGATACACTTGTCAGCAGACACCATACTATATCTACAGTTCTTACCCCCAATAGCAAACATCATATTAGAGATTTGTGCTGCCACTTTGGACCATGATGATATCAGTGATTCCCAACTACCTATAGTAAAATTATGATGATAGCCATCCATATTGCTACATGTAACTCTGTTCATATCTATAGACAGTGCTGCCTCTGAAGATCTTGCTAAAATCTATTATCCCTACTGCTAGAAGACTCTGTCTTGAAATTCTTGGTAAATACTGTTGCCTAAGTCATGTTTACTTAAGTGTACTGTGTTACAATCAGTTATGATTTTCATGCCTGTGACCTGACTGCCTTCTGACATCAGTAATCACGACAGTGATTATTGTACCTCTCAAGATATTATGGGGCACAGGAATCTATGAAATGTCCATGATTTATGCATATAGACCCTCCTGGTTTTTTTTAAATAATTTATATGCTCTTTACTGCAACCAGAAGAACTGATCACAGTATCATTGATCCATCCTGGCAATGGAGAAGACGCTTATGTTAATACTATACCCAGGTTCTGAATCTATGCTGATGTCAAAGATACACCTGGAAACAGTAACCATGTTTTTTTCCGGCAAGATCTGTGCTACCACAGGCAACCTTGATTTCAGTGACCCCTGTTACAAATGAGTACCATATTAATATCAATAATTCAAAGTGCAGTTAGAAAGTATTTTGAGGTTTATAACCAATGATGGCACTAGCATCTATATTGAAATGTATGGTCTGTGTTGCTTCTGATGGAATCAAGGAGCCCTTTGGCCACCAGAGTCTATTCTGAACTTTAAGGTCAAAACTGCAGCTTGAGGTCATGTTGTAAAGTGTTCTAAGATATGTTATATTGATTTCATTGATATAATGTGGGAAAAAATACCATTGTTGTATGTCCACAATCCTTGATACCGGGATCATCCAGGATCATCCAGGATGTCCATGTTCTCTGCTGCCACTTGGAACATTAATACATGCTACTCCAAATGCCACCAAAATATATACTGATATCATCAATCCACACTTCTGCCAACTGAAACCATGTTAGGTATATGATGTGTACTGCCAGCTCTAACCAATTTGATGTCAAAGGTCTATCCTGCCACTACAGTGGACATTACTGTCTATGGTCTTATATGTCCTCTGAAACTGTGTACATGCCAATGATACCTCCTGGCAACAAACAACATGGTTCATCTCAGATGATTGCTTCCATTAGCCACAAGAAGATTAGGGATTCTTGCTGTCAGTTTGGACCCTATTGATTATATCATTGATCTCAGTTGCATTGGAAAATATCTTGATGTCACTTAATCCTGCTGCCTGTGGTAACCATGTTGATATCCCTAGTCAGTTTTTGCTCTCAAGAGCTTGGTGATATCTGTGAGCCCTACTGCCAGAAGAATCTATCTTGAAGTTCATGGACAGTGCTGCTACCTACTTCATGTGGAGTGTTCTGAGTTCCACCTCAGAGATGTGTTTGATCCTACTTGCAACTGGAAGCTATACTGATATCAATAATACCTGCTTTTACCAGCAAAAAAAGATGGTGTACATAGGTATTATTGAGATCCTACCTGCCACAAGTAACTATAGTGAATTCCTTGATGCATGTAAGCAGCCCTCAATGCAGATCATATTAATTAAATATCCTTTTTGACACCAGATTCGCTATTGAAGTCAATGATCCATCCTGCCACTGGAGAAGAAATTTATTTGCATGATCTCTTCTTCCCTCTGAGTCTACGATAATATCACTGATTTATCTTGCAATAAACACCACGGAATCTATACTGATGTTGGACCTGCACTCTGCAACAAATGTGTGCAAGGCCCAGGTTCAGCCTGTGTATGCTCCTTAGTTGCTAGTTCAGCATCTGAGAGCCTCAGTGATCCAAGTTGTTTGATTGTGTTGGCATTCCTTTGGAGTTCTTATCCCCCTTGGGGCCCTCAATTTTCTCCCCAACTCTACCATAAGAGACCCAAGCTCCATTCAATATTTGGCTGTGGGTGTCTGTGTCTGTCTGAGTCAGCTGATGAGTAGAGCCTCCTAGAAGTCAACATGCTTCTGTCTGCAATCCTATAACTGTATCATTAATGCTGTCAGGGATTGGTTGTTGCCCATGGGATGGGTCTCTAGTTTGGGCAGTTATTGCTTTGCCATTCATTAGTGTTTTTTCTATCTCTTGTCCATGTATTTCTCATAGACAGAAAAAATTTTAGGTCCAAAGTTTGAAGATGTGTTGGTGTGACGATAGCTTCACTGGAGTTCCTACATAGACACAAGAGGTGGACCATTCAGATTCCATAGCACAATATTGTAAGTCACAGTTAAGATCATCCACATTGGTATTTGAGTGCCTTCTCTTTCCCAGGTTTCAGTCTCATCCTCAACATGCCACATCCCTACACTCTATACCCCTGCAAGTTTCAGTTTTCCCTTCATTCTCATGGTCATCTAGACATCTACCCTGCCCCTACCCACACTGAATTCTGAACACTGCCATGTCATTACCCATTCTTTCTCTCACTCACTTAATTTTGCCCATCTACTGCCCATGATTTTTTTAAGTGAGATTCAATCATCCTCACTTTGTCCTTTCTTCTTGTTTAGCTTTCTTGGGTCTGTGGAGTACAGCAAGTTTATCCTGTATTTTAAGACTAATTTCAATTTATAAGTGACTACATGCCATACATGTCCTTTTGTGTCTGGGTTAACTAGCTCAGGATGATATTCTCCATTCCATCTATTTTCCTACAAAATCCATGATGTCTTTGTTTGTAATAGCTCTATAGTATTCCACTGTGTAGATGTGTCACATTTTCTTTATCCATCTGTCAGTTGAAGGACATCTAGGCTGTTTCCAGTTTCTGGCTATTATGAATAAAGCTATGGACATGGTTGAGCAAGTGTCCTTTTGGGGACAGTGGAATATCTTTTGGGTATAGGCACAGGAGTGGTATAGCTGGCTCTTGAATGGAACTTGAATAGAATATTTACAGTTTTCTAAGAAACACCAAATTGATTTCCAAAGTTGATGCAGAAGTTTGCAGTTACACCAGCAATTGAGGTATGTTCCCCTTGATCCACATCCTCACTAAAATGTATTACCACTTGAATTTGCGATGTTAGCCAATATGACTATAGTATGATAGAATCTCAGAGATGTTTTGATTTGCATTTCCCTAATGACAAAGCACATTGAACATTTCTTTAAGTGCTTCTTGGCCATTCAAGATTCTTCTGCTGTGAATTATCTGTACCTAATTTTTCTCCTAGGTTATTTGGTTTTTTGGAGGTTAACTTCTTGAGTTTTTGGTAAATTTTGGACATTAGTCCTCTATTTGATGTCCATTAAGTGAAAATTTTTCATAATGTGTAGGTTGCTGATTTGTACTATAGGCTATGCCCTTTGCTTTACAGAAGCTTTCCAGTTTCATGAGGTCCCATTTATCAGTTCTTGATCTTAGAGCCTGAAATATTGGTGTTCTTTTCAGGAACTTGTTTCCTGTACCAATGTGTTGAACCTATTTCCTACTATCTCTTCTATGAGATTTAGTGTATCTGATTAATGTTGAGGTCTTTGGTCCATTTGGACTTCAGGTTTGTGCATGATAGATGTGGATCTATTTGCATTCTTCTATAAGCAGACATTCAGTTAGACCAAAAAATACTTGCTGAAGATGGCTCCTTTTTCCATGTATTCTTTTATCTTCTTTGTCAAAAATCAAATGCCCATAGGTTTGTGGGGCCATCTCAGGATCGTCCATTCAATTTAATTGATCCACCAGTTTGTTCCTATATAATAGAATGCAGATTTTAATATTATTTCTCTGTATTATAAATCAAGGACAGGTATGGTGGTACCTCTGGAAGTTCTTTTATTGGTTAAGATTGTTTTAGCTATGCTGGTTTTTTTTTTTTTTTTATCTGTATGAATCTTAGAATTGTTCTTTCAATGTCTGGAAAGAATTGTGTTAGAATTTTGATAGGGATTGCATTAAATTGCTTTTGGTCAGATGATAATTTACAATATGTTAGTCCTACTGCCCCATGAGCATTGAAGATCTTTCCATTTCTGATATGTTCATCAGTTTCTTTCTTCAGAGAATTGAAGTTCTTCTCATTTAATTCCTTATACATGCTTGATTAGAGTTTCACAAAGATATTTTATATTGTTCATGTCTATTGTAAAAAGTTGTATTTTCCTATTTGTTGGCCCAATTATCATTTATCAACGGAGGGCAGGCTGTGTATTATTTTTGAAATAACTTTATATTCAGCTGTTTTGCTGGAGGTGTTTATCAGCTTGCTTATGTTTACTAAAATATCATCTGCAAATAGTGATACATTGACCTCTTCCTTTCTACTTTGTATCTCTGTGAACACCATCAGTTAACTTATTGCTCTGGGTAGAACTTTTAATACTATATTAAATAAATAGTGAGAGAGTGGGGTGCATTCACTTGTGTCCAATTTAGTGGAACTGTTTTAAATTTCTCTACATTTAATTTTATGTTGTCCATTGGCTTTCCATATACTGCTTTGATTAAGTTTATGTATGTGCCTTATATCCCTGATCTCAAACTTTTGACATGAAGGGGTGGTGAATTTTGTTGAAGGCCTTTTCATCATATTATGAGATGATCATGTGAATATTTTCTTTCAATTTGTTGATATGGTGGATAATGTGGATTGGTTTTCAGATATTGAGCCATCCCCACATCCCTGGGATGAAGCCTACTTGATCATCATGGATGAAAGTCTTGATGTATTTCTGAATGGGGTCAAGGTCGCACTTAAAGAAATGTTCAAAGTTCTTAGTTATATGGGACTGCAAATCAAAACGACCCTGAGATTCCACCCTAAACCAAACAGAATGCCTAAGAACAAGAGCTCATGTGACAGCACATGCTGGTGAGTATGTAGAACCCGAGGAACACTCCCTTATTGCTGTTGGGATTGCAGGTTGGTACAACCACTATGGGAAACAATCTGGCTATTCTTCAGAAAATTGGAAATAGTTCTACCTGAAGAACCAGCTCGACAAATTTGGGCATATATCCAAAATATGCCCCACCATTCCACAGAGCCATGTGCTCCACTATGTAGCCTTACATGCAATAGACAGAAGCTGGAAATAACCCAGATGTCCCTCAATAGAAGAGTAGAGACAGAAAATGTGGTTTCTTTACATAATGGAATATTATTCAGCTATTAAGAATGAGATAATCATGAGTTTTTCAGGCAAATGGTTAGAACTGGAAATTATCATCATGAGTTAAGTATCTCAGACCCAAAAGGACATTCATAGTATGTGCTCACGAGTAAGTGGATATCAGCCAAAAAGTACAGAATACCTAGGATACAACCTACTGAACTTAAGAGATTTAACAACAGAAAGG
The DNA here is from genome assembly GCF_000001635.26 of Mus musculus. NCBI lineage: Eukaryota > Metazoa > Chordata > Mammalia > Rodentia > Muridae > Mus > Mus musculus. Next base: position 27,446,740 of record NC_000086.7, on the reverse strand, counting down.
CACAAGTGAGGATACTTCAGTAACATTTGAGGGTGAAGAAAATAATCATAGGAGTCAGGGGGAAGGAGGAACCTAGGTGTGAGTGGGGAGATGGAACAGAAATGGGAAGAGGATCAGTTAGGTGGGACAGGAAAGAAGCCCAGAGTGGTAGAAGAATGAGTGGAAATATTCAGGTTTCAGGGTGGGGTTGAGGTACCATGGAACTCTAGAAAGTACCATGGACCTTGGAGTTAAGACTCTCAGGAATTAGTGATATGCTCAACAGTGGGGAAAGTGAACTTAAATAGCATCCACCTCCAGTAGATAGACAGGGCTTCAGATAGTGCTATTCAGGCTCCTGACCCACATTACATCTCCTCCATCTCCTCTGATATAAGTTTCTTCCCTCTTTTTCACCTACCCCTTTTCTCTTACATTCCAGTCCCTTTCACCCTCTATTTCCCATGAGTATTTTGTTTCCCTTTCTAAGTAGGGCTAAAGCATTCACACTGGTCTTCCTTCTGCTTGAGGTTCATTTGCTCCATGAGTTGTATCTTGGGAATTCTATGTTCTTTGACTAATATTCACTTATTAGTGAGTACATACCATGTATGGTCTTTTGTGACTGAGTTACCTCACTCAAGACAATAGTTTTTATTTTATTTTTTTTCAATTTTTAATTAGCTATTTTCTTCATTTACATTTCAAATGCTATCCCGAAAGTCTCCTATACCCTCCCCTGTGCACTGCTCCCCAATCCACCCACTCCCACTTCTTGGCCCTGCATTCCCCTGTAATGGGGCATATAAAGTTTGCAAGACCAAGGGGCCTCTCTCTTCCCAATGATGCTGACTAGGCCATCTTCTGCTACATATGTAGATAGAGAAAGAAGATCTGAGGGTGCTGGTTAGTTAAATTTTTGTTCCACCTATAGGGTTGCAGACCCCTTTAGCTCCTTGGGTATATTCTCCAGCTCCACCATTGGGGCCCTGAGTTCTATCCAATAAATGACTATGAGCATCCACTTCTGTATTTGCCAGGCACTGGAATATCCTTACAAGAGACAGCTATATCAGGGTCCTTTCAGCAAAATCTTGCTGGCATGTACAATAGTGTCTGTGTTTGGTGGCTGATTATAGGATGGATCCTTGGATGGGGTAGTCTCTAGATGGTCCATCCTTTCATCTTAGCTCCAAACTTTGTCTCTGTAACTCCTTCCATGTGTGTTTTGCTCCCTATTCTAAGGAGAAATGAAGTATCCACCCATTGGTCTTCCTGCTTCTTGATTTTCTTGTGCTTTGCAAATTGTATCTTGGATATTCCAAGTTTCTTGGCTAATATCCATTTATCAGTGAGTGCATATCAAGTGACTTCTTTTGTGATTGGGTTACCTCACTTAAGATAATATCCTCCAGACACATCCATTTGCCCAAGAATTTCATAAATCCATTATTTTTAATAGCTGAGTAGTATTCCCTTGTGTAAATGTACCACATTTTCTGCATCAATTCCTCTGTTGAGGGACATCTGGGTTGTTTCCAGCTCTGGGCTATTATAAATAAGACTGCTATGAACATAGTGGAGCATGTGTCCTTCTTACCGGTTGGAACAGCTTCTGGGTATATGCCCAGGAAGGTATTGCTGCATCTTCAAGTAGTACAATGTCCAATGTTCTCAGGAACCGCCAGACTGATTTCCATAATTGTTGTACAAGGTTGCAATGCCACCAGCAATGGAGGAGTGTTTCTCTTTCTTCACATCCTTGCCAACATCTGCTGTCCCCTGAATTTTCAAACTTAGCCATTCTGAATGGTGTGAGGTGGAATCTCATGATTGTTTTGATTTGCATTTCCCTGATGATTAAGGATGTTGAACATTTTTTCAGGTGCTTGTCAGCCCTTCAGTATTCCTCACTTGGGAATTCATTGTTTAGCGCTGTACCACATTTTTAATGGGGTTAGTTGAATTTCTGTGGTCCAGCTTCTTGAACTCTTTATATATATTGGATATTAGTTTCCTGTCAGATTTAGAATTAGAAAAAAATCCTTTCCCAATCTGTTGGTGGCCTTTTTGTCTTATTGACAGTGTCTTTTGCCTTACCGAAATTTTGCAATTTTATGAGGTCCCATTTGTCAATTCTTGATCTTACTGCACAAGCCATTGATGTTCTGTTCAGGAATTGTTCCCTTTTGCCTATAACTTCGAGGCTTTTACCCACTTTATCCTCTATAAAATTCAGTCTGGTTTTATGTGGAGTTCTTTGATATACTTAGACTTGAACTTTGTACAAGAAGATAAGAATGGATTAATTTGCATTCTTCTAAATGATAACCTCCCATTGTTCCAGCACCATTTCTGAAAATGCTTTTTTTCCAATGGATGGTTTTAGCTCCCTTGTCAAAGTTCAAGTTATGATAATGTGTGAGTGCATTGCTGGTTCTTCAATTCTATTCCATTGATCTCCCTGTCTGTTGCTGTACTAGTACCATGCAGTTTTTATCAGAATTGCTCTGAAGTACAGGTTGAGATCAGGCATGGTGATTCCACCAGAGTTTCTTTTATTTTTGAGAATAGTTTTTGCTATCTTAGTTTATTTTGTCATTCCAGATGAATATGCAAATTGACCTTTCTAACTCAGTGAAGATTTGATTTGGATTTTTGATGGGAATTGCATTGAATCTGTAGATTTCTGTTGGCAGGATAGCCATTTTTCTATATTAATCCTGCCAATCCATGAGCATGGGATATCTTTCCTTCTTCTGAGATCTTTAATTTCTTTCGTCAGAGACTTGAAATTCTTGTCATACAGATCTTTCATTTCCTTAGAGTCACACCAATGTATTTTATATTTTTTGTAACTATTTTGAAGGGTGTTGTTTCACTAATTTCTTTCTCAGCCTGTTTATCCTTGAGTAAAGAAAGGCCATTGGTTTGTTTGAGTTAATTTTATATCCAGCTACTGTACTGAAGCCATTTATCAGGTTCAGGAATTCTCTGGTGGAATTTTTAGGGTCACTTATATATACAATCATATCATCGGCAAATAGTGATATTTTGACGTCTTTCCAATTTTTATCCCCTTGATCTCCTTTTATTGTAGTATTGCTCTGGCTAGCAATTCAAGTACTATATTGAATAGGTAGGGAGAAAGTGGGCAGCCTTGTCTATTCCCTTATTTTAGTGGGACTGCTTCCAGTTTCACTCCATTTGGTTTGATATTGGCTACTGGTTTGCTGTATATTGCGTTTATTTTGTTTAGGTATGGGCCTTCAATTCCTGATCTTTCTATGCCTTTTATCATGAAGGGTTGTTGGATTTTGTCAAATGCTTTCTCAGCACCTAATGATATTATCATTTGATTTTTGTTTTTGAGTTTGCTTATGTAGTGGATTATTTTTTAAAGTTTTGCTGTAGGAGTGATATGATACGGGCTAAATTGCAATAGTGTTGACCTGGCGCAGATTCCACTAGGGGTTGACAGAGGAAAATGGGATTAGAAAATCCTAAACAGGCATTTGTCTGCAATCTTCAAGAGCTGCTTCAGGCTAGAGGAGTAGGGATTGAAAAACAACTGTTAGAATATTTTCCGGAATACATTGATAGCTTTCCGTATATTAAACCATCCCTGCATCCCTGGGATGAAGCCTACTTGGTCTTGATGGATGATCGTTTTGATGTATTATTGGATACGGCTTTCGAGGATTTTATTGAGAATATTTTCATCAATATCCGTGAGGGAAATTGATCTGAAGTTTTCTTTCGTTGATGGATCTTTGTGTGGTTTAGGTATTAGAGTATTTGTGGCTTCACATAATGAATTGGGTAGAGTAACTTCCATTTCTATTTTGTGGACTAGTATGAGGAGAGTTGGAATTAGGTCTCCTTTGAAGGTCTGATAGAACCTAAACACATCTGGTCCTGGGCTTTTTTTTTTTTTTTTTTTTTTGGTGACTATTAATGACTGCTTCTATTTCTTTAGGGAAAATGGGACTGTTCAGATCTTTAATCTGATCCTGATTTAACTTTGGCACCTGGTATCTGTCTGGGAAGTTGTCCATTTCATCCAGGTTTTCTAGTTTTGTTGAATATAGCCTTTTGTAGTAGGATCTGATGATGTTTTGGATGTCCTCAGGTTTTGTTGTTATGTCTCTGGTATCTGTCTGGTAAGTTGTCCATTTCATCCAGGTTTTCTAGTTTTGTTGAATATAGCCTTTTGTAGTAGGATCTGATGATGTTTTGGATTTCCTCAGGTTCTGTTGTTATATCTCCCTTTTAATTTTTGATTTTGTTAATTAGGATACTGTCCCTGTGCCCTCTTCTTAGTCTGATTAAGGGTTTATCTAACTTGTTGATTTTCTCAAAGAACCAGCTCCTGGTTTGGTTGATTCCTTGAATAGATCTTTTTGTTTGCACTTGGTTGATTTCTGCTCTAAGTTTGATTATTTCCTACTGTCTACTCCTCTTGGGAGAATTTGCTTCCATTAATTCTAGAGCTTCTAGGTCTGTTGTCAGGCTGCTAGTGTGTGTTCCCTCTAGTTTCTTTTTGGAGGCATTCAGGGCTGTGAGTTTTCCTCTTAGGACTGCTTTCATTGTGTCCCATAAATTTGGGTATGTTGTGGCTTCATTTTCATTAAATGTTAAAAAGTCTTTAATATCTTTCTTTATTTCTTCCTTGACCAAGTTATCATTGAGTAGAGTGTTGTTCAGTCTCCACATGAATGTTGGTGTTCTCTTATTTATGTTGTTATTGAAGATCAGCCTTAGTCCATGGTGATCTGATATGTTGAATGGGATTATTTCAATATTTTTGTATCTATTGAGGCCTGTTTTGTGACCCATTATATGGTCAATTTTGGAGGAGGTACCATGAGGTGCTGAGAAGAAGTTATATCCTTTTGTTTTAGGATAAAATGTTTTGTAGATGTCTGTTAAATCCATTTGTATCATAACTTCTGTTAGTGTCCAGGAGTCTCTGTTCAGTTTATGTTTCTAGGATCTGTCCATTGGTGAGAGTGGGGTGTTGAAGTCTCCCACTATTTTTGTGTGAGGTACAATGTGTGCTTTGAGCTTTACTAAAGTTTCTTAAATGAATGTGGCTCCCCTTGCATTTGGAGCATAGATATTTAGAACTGATAGTTCCTTTTGGAGGATTTTACCTTTATGAGTATGAAGCACCCCTCCTTGTCTTTTGTGATAACTTTGGGTTGGAAGTAAATTTTATTCGATATTAGAATGGCTACTCCCACTTGTTTTTTCAGACCATTTGCTTGGAAAATTGTTTTTCAGCCTTTTACTCTGATGTAGAATCTGTCTTTCTTCTCGAGGTGGGTTATCTGCAAGCAGCAAAATTCTGGGTCCTGTTTGTGTAGTCAGTCTATTAGTCTATGTCTTTTTATTGGGGAATTTAGTCCATTTATGTTAAGAGAAATTAAAGAAAAGTAGTTGTTGCTTACTGTTATTTTTGTTGTTAAAGTTGGGATTCTGTTCTTGTGGCTGTCTTATTTTAGATTTGTTGAAGGATTACTTTCTTGCTTTTTCTCGGGTGTAGTTTCCATGTATGTGTTGGTGTTTTCCCTTTATTATCCTTTGAAGGGCTAGATTCATGGAAAGATATTGTGTGAATTTGTTTTTATCATGGAATACTTTGGTTTCTCCATCTATTCTAATTGAGATATTTGCTGGTGCATATTAGCCTTGGCTGGCAATTGTGTTCTCTTAGGGACAGTATAACATCCGTCCAGGATCTTCTGGCTTTCATAGTCTCTGCTGATAAGTCTGGTGTTATTCTAGTAGGTCTGCTTTTATATGTTACTTGAGTGTTTTCCCTTACTGCTTTTAATATTCTATCTTTATTTAGTGCATTTGTTGTTCTGATTATTATGTGTCAGGAGAAGTTTCTTTTCTTGTTCAGCCTTTTTGGAATTCTGTAGGCTTCTTGTATATTCATGGGAATCTCTTTCTTTAGGTATTGGAAGCTTTCTTCTATAACATTGTTGAAGATATTTGCTGGCCCTTTAAGTTGAGAATCTTCATTCTCAACTACTATTATCCATAGGTTTGGTCTTCTCATTGTGTCCTGGGTTTCCTGAATGTTTTGAGTTGGGATCTTTTTGCATTTTGCATTTTCTTTGATTGTTGTGTTCATGTTACCTATGGAATCTTCTGCATCTGAGATTCTCTTTCCATCTCTTGTATTCTGTTGTTGATGCTCACATCTATGTTTCCTGATTTCTTTCCCAGGGTTTTTATCTCCAGAGTTGTTTCCCTTTAGTTTTTCTTCATTATTTCTACTTCTATTTTTAGATCTTGGATTTTTTTTTATTCAATTCCATCACCTATTTGGTTGTGTTTTCCTGTAATTCTTTACGGGATTTTTATGTTTCTTCTACCAGTTTAGCAGTGTTTACCTTTAGTTCTTTAAGGACTTGTACTTGTTTAGCAGTGTTCTCCTGTAATTCCTTGAGGGATTTCTGTGCTTCTTCTTTAAGGGCTTCTACCTGTTTAGCGGTGTTCTCCTGTTATTCCTTTAGGGATTTCTGTGTTTCCTCTTTAAGGGCTTCTACCTGTTTAGCCGTGTTCTCCTGTATTTCTTTAAGTTATTAATGTACTTCTTAAAATCTTCTACCACCATCAAGAGATATGATTTTAAATCCGAGTCTTGCTTGTCGGGTTTTTGGGGTATCCAGGACTTTCTGTGGTGGGCTTACTGGATTCTGATGATGCCAGGTGTTCTTGGTTTTTGTTAGAAAGATTTTTACCTTTTCCTCTCAACATCTGGTAATCTCTGCTGTTAATGTTCAAGCTGTCTCTGGCTGGAGCTTGGTCCTCCTGTGATTCTGTTAGCCTCTGTCAGCACTCCTGAGAATCCAACTCTCACCAGAGTCCCAGTCTCAGATTATCTCTGCAGGCAAGTTCTCCACTTGCAGGCTGGTGTCCAGAAGTCTGGAGCTCTGATCCACCTCCTGAGTCCAGTTGTCAGAGCCCTCCCTGTAGGCAGAATCACCTTTGACAAGGAAGGTAGCCAGGGTTCTGGGTCTCAGCTCTGCCTCCTGGCTGAGGATGAAGGCCCGAAGGGACCCTGTCCAAAAAGCTCTGTTGCTTCAGTCGCCCACATGCCCTCCAGTGCTCAAGAGGTCTTGGGTATGCTAGAGGAACTGCAGAGTGGAGAGTTCTCTGGGGCCCTCAACACCCTTGGCCGTGTTAACGCAGAAGATGGTGGGGCTGGCACCCACTGGAAAGAATCCCAGCCTCTTGTTGGGCAGGTTTCCTTTGTCCCTGTTCCTGCTGGCAAAAGACCCTTCTCGACTCTTTGGACCTAATGTTGTGTTCCACTCACCTGTGATCCAGAGGTCCCAGGTGTGCTAGGGGTCCTGTGGCATGGAGAGTCCTCTGGGGCTCTTGGCACCCTCTGGTAGGTTCAGTCAGAAGATGGCAGGGCTGGCCTGACCTGAATGGATCCCAGCCTCTGTTCAGGTGGTGTTCCTTTGTCCCTGTTCCTGCTGGCACAAGACCCTCTGTGATTCTTTGGAGCTGATGTTGCATTCTACTTGCCCATGATCCTTAGGTGATCCCTAGTTCCTGTGGCATGGAGAGTACTCTAGGGCCCTTGGCAGCCTCCGGCTGGTTCAGGTAGAAGATAGTGGGGCAGGATGACAGTTTTGATCTTAGTCATTCCCACTGGTATGAGGTGGAGTCTTAGGGTTGTTATGATTTGCATTTCTCTAATGACTACAGATGTTTCTTTAGGTGCTTCTTGGCCATTCATGTTTCCTCAGTTGAGAAATCTGTTTAGCTTTGTTCATTATTTTTACTAGGGTTATTTGGTTCTCTGGATTCTAACATCTTTTGTTAAGGATTTCTTTCATTACTCTGCACACACCCTTGAGTTTGCTTCCTCCCAATCATCATCAATACAAATGATAGAGAAAATACTTGGATCTGAACAGAAAAGAAAGTGAAGGTTAACATCATTTTTAAATAAAACTAAAGGAGCTGGAGAGATGGCTCAGCTGTTGAAAGCACTATTTCTTTTTCTAGAGGACTCACAGTGAATTCCCAGCACCCACATTGCAGCTAACAACTGTCTTTAAGTCCAGTTGCAGGGTAACTAATGCCTGCTTCTGAGCTCTGCAGGCTCAAGGCACAAGTGTGAGACTCATACATATACGTGAGCTAAGCATTTATATATAAAATCTTTTTTAAAGTCTCACAAATTTTAAAATAAACTAAAGCAACCCAGATGAAAGCAGGAATCAAAATTTTTAAAATCTCTTTTTCCCTTCCTTCCTTCCTTCCTTCCTTCCTTCCTTCCTTTCTTTCTTCCTTCCTACTTTTTTTTTAAAGTAGGATATCACATATCCTAGGAGTTACTCAGAATCTTTATTTTTTTCTAAAGGTTTATTTTTATTCATGTGTATATGTGTGTTATTGTTTATATAAGTGTTACATGTGTACAGCTCTACATGTTGACTAAAAGAGGGTGTCAGACCCATTGGAGCTATGGGCAGTTATGAGCTGCCCAATATGGGTGTGTGGGACTGAATTCTAGTCCCCTAGAAGAGCAGCAAACACTCTTTACTTACCCAGTAATCTCTCTAGTCCCTCAGACATACCATGCACTCACAGTTAGCCTTTAATTTCTGATCCTCACACCCCTACATCCAAAGATCTCCCTGTACCATCATGACCAGCAGGATGAAATCTCTTGAAAACCTGGAATAAGTTTGTTAATAACAGCACATGAGCAGGAGAGAGCTAAGTGTTCTAAATAAGTCAAGCTTAAAGAAGAAAGTTAACATTACATTCTCCATAAATATCAGAATACCATTTATGATACATTTTTCCACTGTATATATGATATATATTTTCCCATATCCATATGATATATATATCTCCATTCAAGCACTAAAATGACATGTATGGTATGCATTTGTTTAAATATAGATGCTAGCATTTAAGTCTTTGATAAGTCACAATCCATATAACCACAGAGATTAGGTAAAGAGTATGGAACTAAAGTAGAGGGAAGAATATTCAAAGGAGCAAAAATAGAATTATAGACTTATTGGTGGGGATATATGGGGATTGGAAGTGAAGACTAAATAAAGATGGGGAAGGAACAGGAAGTGGAGTCGAATGCCTATGGCGAGGGAGAGTTATAACTAAGGATTATTTGTGGGTGGTTGTATGCCGTTAATGGATGTAAAGACTAAATAGAGATGGAGAAGGAAGAGGAAGGGCAGATAAATGCCTATGGAGAGGGAGAGTTATAACTAAGGGCCAGTTGTTGGGTCATATGAATCTTCTTAAAATATATATGCATATGTAAGAAATGTAAATGGAATCACCAAATAAAGAGTAAAATAAACCAACTGGACACCACTCAGTACTAAATGAAACCCCAGTGGTTAGAATGGGTTACATATAAGTGAGTTTTTGGCCAAAAGGGACACACACAAACCCACAAACAAAGAATCCAGGCTATTGAAAATGCTGTATATTTGTTTTCCACAAACCAACGGTAATTCCCTATTGGTGACAATAATGCCTACATAAACCATTGAACCAAGAGAAATCAAGCTGGTGCTTAAATAGAGACCACACAAAATGACTAGTGCTGATGGTACTGGAAGGCACTCCTCAATCTACCAAAGGAGGAAGGTAAATATCAATCCAGCTACAAAAGTTTTAACCTTTAATAGAAAAGTGTCTGCCAGATATACTTTTATAATAGTTTCACAAAACTTCTAAGAGCAACCAACAAATATGTTTTTCTTGATTTGAAGCCCAATCTGAAACCAAGAGAGGTATCTATACTCAAGAGAACATTTTTGTGTTTGCTTGCCTGTATCCTTCCTTTCCCTCCCTGCCTCCCCCACCTCCAAACAGGGACACAGACAACACAGGTCTTTTTACACTCAGCTTCTCCCTGTGAATAAAGAATTGGGAGACAAAGGTACAAAGGGCTCCAGACCAGGAAATTCATTGATATAAAGAGAGAAATATAACCTCTTGATACTTAAAGATGGCATAAAGATATTCTCCTCTAATAATTCTTACAGGATACTCATATTATGTCTAACGTGGGCACCATAGGAACTTTGGGTTTAAATACTGGTTTGACAGGCTGCCTCTTATAAGCTGGTGTAGCACTTAAAGATGGAAAATTTCACCTGTGGTTTGGGACTAGCTAGGGAGTATTAGTCACTGACTCCAAGTAGTGAGAGCAGTTATAATATCCTGCTATGAATAGGTATTAATAATAAAGTCTGTGTCTCTAGGTAAAGAGCATAACAGATATCATAATATGTATTAATTAAATAGATGTGTGGCTCCTGGTATAGAGCACAGCAAATAGAAGGTTTAAATAAATGTCTGTAGCTCTTGGTAGAGAGCACAATAGAAAACAGAAAAGATAGATGCTCTAGGAGAAAAGTATATTATTCATGGGAAATTTCACCTGTGGTTCAGAACTAGATAGGGAATATTAGTCACTGACTCCAAGTAGAGCAGTGATAATCACCTGCTATGAACAGGTATTAATTAATAGAAGTCTGTAGCTCCAGGTAGAGAACATAACAGATAGCTGGTATAACAGGTATTAGTGGATGGTTGAATTAATTCCTTTAAAGATGGTATAAAGGTATATTGCTCTAATAAGTATTACAGGGTACTCATATTCTTTCTAACGTGGGTTTCTAGGGAATTTTGGGGTTAAATCCTGATTTGATAAGCTACTACTTATAAGCAAATATAGAAAGTAAAGGAAAGGGGAAAAGGGAAAAGGGAAAAAGGGAAAAGGGAAAAAGGGAAAGGGAAAGGAAAAGAAAGGAAAGAAAGGGAAGAGGAAAGGAAAATGAAAAGGATAGGAAAGAGGATATGAAAGGAAAAGAGAAAGGAAAGGGGAAAAGAAAGAAGACGAAAGAGGAAAGGAAAAGGAAAGGAAAATAGAAGTGTGAATCACTTGTTTTAAAGATAGTATAATAAAGTTTGAAGGAGAGTCATATTCTGTCTAATGTGGGCTCCATGGGAATTTTGGGATAATATCCTGACATGACAAATTAGAAAGACCTAAATAGGCTAAAATGAGTGTGGTTTTGTGTATTGTGGTTGTTTTATTGTTCCTATGGGACACAGGGCAACCAAAAGGTTTTCCTGGTTATCAGCCGAAGGACATGCTAATTTGTGGAACAGGTTTTGTCATCTGTTTTTGGAAAAGGTGATTAAAGTACTTACACCTTCCAGAGTTATATGGATCAGATTTGGTAGAGGGAGACACCTAAGGTGTAGATTCCAGAGAATCAAATAACAAGTTTGTCTTAGTCAGGGTTTCTATTCCTGCACAAACCTCATGACCAAGAAGCAAGTTGGGGAGGAAAGGGTTGATTCAGCTTAAAATTCCATACTGATGTTTATCACCAAGGAAGTCAGGACTGGAACTCAAGCAAGTCAGGAAGCAGGAGCTGATGCAGAGGCCATGGAGGGATGTTCTTTACTGGCTTGCTTCCCCTGGCTTGCTCAGCCTGCTCTCTTATAGAACCCAAGACTAACAGCCCAGAAATGGTCCCACCGACAAGGGGCCTTTCCCCCTTGATCACTAATTGAGAAAATGCCTTACAGTTGTATCTCATGGAGGCATTTCCCCAACTGAAGCTCCTTTCTCTGTGATAACTCCAGCTGTGTCAAGTTGACACAAAACTAGCCAGCACAAAGTTTATCTTGATGATACTAAAATTTTGTTTTGAGATTTATATATTACAGAATATACAGCCTTGGTGAATTTCATCATCAGACATGCTGAACTGACCTCCCTGAACCCCTGTTGTCTTGGATTTTCATCTGGATCCAGTCAGGACACAGACATCAGAGATGAATACAATCATTGGTATGGCCTTCATAAGGCCAACTAACTCTCACATTTCCCTACTCTTCCCCCTACCTTCAAATGTATCCCAACACCCATATTTAGCTTGAAGAAGTCATGAAGAGTTGTCATCCAAGTTCCCTAAGCTTCAGGGCTGGTGGTGGTTATTATAGGTTGTCTTAGATACTAAAAAAATTTGAAGTTCAGGGCTTAGAACCTGTCCTTCTATTGCTGCTATTATAATCAGATCTGAGATGTTTAAGCAGGTGAGTTAAGGGCCAAATAGGAAATTCATGGCTATGAGGTTTTTGTTTGGGTGTTTTCAGTTATTTTAATTAGAAATGGCTGAGAGTAGTTAACAGACAACAGTCTAGATTACTTAACATAGATACCTGGTTTGCAAAACATTAGAAGTCCACAGAATTTGAGCTTTAATATTATTTATTCACATGTTGTTAAGACACGTCTGCTCCTGACAGGTTTCCCTTCTTTGATTCAAAGAAGAAACTGAGTATCTTTGAGGTACTCCATTTGTGACAAAATAACCACTAGGCAAGAATTGCCTCATTTCATCTACAGACATAATACAGTTCAAAGAAAGGATACACTTACAGGCTAGGACAGCTTGATTCTGATGAGACAGAGTAGGCTAGTCCTTAATATTAATGTAACTGAAAGTCTGTTGATGACCTGGCCAGTAGGTTGAATATCGATGCTCCAATGTTTTGAAGTAAGGGACTATCCAGGTGATCAGTTGTCTCTATAAATTGGCTAAGTTTTGGAAGCTGTTTTAGGCTTCCTATATATTCTCAGTTAATATCAGTGGTTCTTGAATTTCTGTTGGGGTTGAAAAACTACATAGTCTCCTAGAGAACTGAGGCTTTTTACTTTAAGAGGAACAGATTTGAGAGGATGTTTTTCAGGTGGCATTGTATCTAAAGCCCAGTGATAGCCAGGCTCAGAACCTGGCTTTACCTAAGGATAGATGACAGAGCTTCTATTTAATTAACAACCATAATAAACTGGGTGTTAGGTCTCTTCTAATTTATAAATAACAAAATAGTAATAGTTATGTTCAATATTTTCTGAAATAAAATAGTCTTTTAATTGGACAGATAGGGGGAAATGTTGTGGGTAGCCATGGGGATAATTATATTTAATATTAATTCCATTCTCCTGTGAGTGGCTGCAAACAAGGAGGTAGTCAGCACTCAGGTGATTTCCTAAAAATCTGCTTCCCACCTTAATTTGTAAAATAAAGGAAAGCTGATGATTGGGCAGGTAAAAGGGAAGGTGGAGTGGAAGTTGGGAGAATAAGAAGGAGAAAATGGAAGAGGGAGAGGATGCAGAGGTGGAGGAAAACAAAGAAAAGCAGAGCAGAAGCCCATCGCCTGGGGAAACTGCAAGTTCTAAGGGGTCTCATAAGCTGTGGAAGATGGTAGCATAGTGGTAGATCTGTCCAATCTTGGTGCACAGCATGTAATCATATTAACTGAGTTGTGTTTTCATTGCTGGGGCATATTTTGGAGGAGATTTTTACCTCAACACCATGGTGTTACCACAATGCTGGTAAGAATAACTTCCTTGGGGTTTTCCTTATACTCGGAGGTCATCCTGATAGCTGAGAGTACCAGGCCAATGTCCAGTTCCGTATGTTGTAATCCCCTAATGAAGCATAATGCAACTATAACCCGGTTTTCAGTGCCCATGATATTATTTCTGACATATTTACACACTTGGTGAAAAAAGCAAGCTTTAAGAATCACAAGCAATTTTACATGTATATTTTGATTGATAGAGCAAAGCGTCAAACGCTTTACATATATACTCATATTTGATATGGAAAACAGCTCCAACTTTACTTTTCTCACACTGCTTACTTATCTGTGTAAAATCTTTCAGGTAGTATAAAATGCAAGGTGATTACTTTTTGTTTTCTTCTCGTGAACAATTATGAGTATATGTAAGGAAAAGCATCTTCCAAATATACTCCCACAATTATCTGTTTATAAATTATGGATAAAAAAATTTCCTCCTAGAATCCACATATATTTATATCTAAGCAAGTTGTTATAGATTAAACATGTGTAAGCAAGCAAGGTAAGTTTTTTTTTTTTTTTCAGCCAGTTACCCTTACTGGTAGACTGCTATTTGCTGTTATAAAGGAAGGGTCAATTACTTTATTATTTATGTCAAAAATTAATGCTATAAAAATCTTTTTTTTTAATTAGGCATTTTCCTCATTTAAATTTCCAATGCTATCCCAAAAGTGCCCCATACCCTCCCCAACCACTCCTCTAGCCACCCTTTTTGGCCCTGGCATTCCCCTGTACTGGGGCATATATAGTTTGCAAATCCAATGGCCCTCTCTTTCCAGTGATGGCCGACTAGGCCATCTTTTGATACATATGCAGGAGGAGTCAAGAGCTCTGTGGTACTGGTTAGTTCATAATGTTGTTCCACCTATAGGGTTAGAGATCCCTTTAGTTCCTTGGGTATTTTCTCTAGCTCCTCCATTGGGGGCCCTGTGATCCATCCAATAGCTGACTGTGAGCATCCACTTATGTGTTTGCTAGGCCCCAGCATAGTCTCACTAGAGATAGCTATATCAGGTTCATATCAGCAAAATCTTGCTAGTGTATACAATGGTGTCAGCGTTTGGAGGCTGATTATGGGATGGATCCCTGGATATGGCAGTCTCTAGATGGTCCATTCTTTTGTCTCTGCTCCAACTTTGTCTCTGTAACTCCTTTTATGGGTGTTTTGTTCCCAATTCTAAGAAGGGGCAAAGTGTCCACACTTTGGTCTTCCTTCTTCTTGAGTTTCATGTGTTTTGCAAATTGTAACTTATATTTTGGATATTCTAAGTTTCTGGGCTAATATTTACTTATCAGTGAGTACATATCATTTGAGTTCTTTTGTGATTGGGTTACCTCACTCAGGATAATGCCCTCCAGGTCCAACCATTTGCCTAGGAATTTCATAAATTCATTCTTTTTAATACCTGAGTAGTACTCTATTGTGAAAATGTACCGCAATGTTTGTATACATCCCTCTCTTGAGGGGCATCTGGGTTCTTTCCAGCTTCGGGCTATTATAAATAAGCCTGCTATGAACATAGTGGAGCATGTTTCTTTCTTACTAGTTGCAACATCTTCTGGATATATTCCCAGGAGAGGTATTGAGGGATGCTCCGATAGTACCATGTCCAGTTTTCTGAGAAACCTCCAGACAGATTTCAAGAATGGTTGTACAAGCTTGCAATCCCACCAACAGTGGAGGACTGTTCCTCTTTCTCCACATCCTCGCCAGCATCTGCTGTCACCTGAATTTTTTATCTTAGCCATTCTGACTGGTATGAGATGGAATCTCAGGGTTGTGTTGATTTGCATTTCCCTGATGATTAAGAATACTGAACATTTTTTTCAGGTGTTTCTCAGCCATTCGGTATTCCTCGGGTGAGAATTCTTGGTTTAGCTCTGAGGCCCATTTTTTAATGGGGTTATTTGGTTTTCTGGATTCCACCTTCTTGAGTTCTTTACATATATTGGATATTAGTCCTCTATCTGATTTAGGATAGGTAAAGATCCTTTCCCAATCTGTTGGTGGCGTTTTTATCTTATTGACAGTGTCTTTTGCCTTACAGAAGCTTTGCAAGTTCATGTGGAACCATTTGTCAATTCATGATCTTACAGCACAAGCCATTGCTGTTCTATTCAGGAATTTTTCCCCTGTGCCAATATCTTCAAAGCTTTTCCCCACTTTCTCCTCTATATGTTTCAGTGTCTGGTTTTATGTGGAGCTCCTTGATCCACTTAGTTTTGACCTTAGTACAAGGAGATAGGAGTGGATCAATTTCCATTCTTCTACATGATAACCACCAGTTGTGCCAGCACCATTTAATGAAAATGCTGTCTTTTCTCCACTGGATGGTTTTAGCTCCCTTGTGGAAGATCAAGTGACCATAGGTGTGTGGGTTCATTTATGGGTTGTCAATTCTATTCCATTGTTCTACTTTTCTATCATTATACCAGTACCATGAAGATTTTTATCACAATTACTCTGTAGTAAAACTTTAGGTCAGGCATGGTGAGTCCACCAGAGGTTCTTTTATCCTTGAGGAGAGTTTTTGCTATCCTAGGTTTTTGGTTATTCTAGATGAATTTGCAGATTTTTCTTTCTAATTCATTGAAGAAAGGAGTTGGAATTTTGATGGGGATTGCATTGAATCTGTAGATTGCTTTTGGCAAAATAGCCATTTTTACAATGTTGATCCTGCCAATCCATGAGCATGGGGGATCTTTCCATTTTCTGAGATCTTCTTTTATTTTTTCTTCAGAGACTTGAAGTTCTTATCATACAGATCTTTCACTTCCTTAGTTAGAGTCATGCCAAGGTATTTTATATTATTTGTGACTATTGAGAAGGGTGTTGTTTCCCTAATTTCTTTCTCAGCCTTTTTATTCTTTGTGTAGAGAAAGGCCATTGACTTGTTTGAGTTAATTTTATATCCATGTACTTCAATGAAGCTGTTTATCAGGTTTGGGTAATTCTTTGAATAGTTCTTCTTGTTCCACTTGGTTGATTTTGCCCCTGAGTTTGATTATTTCCTGCTGTCTACTCCTCTTGGTGAATTTGCTTTCTTTTTTTTCTAGAGCTTTTAGGTGTGTGGTCAAGCTGCTAGAGTGTTCTCTCTCTAGTTTCTTTTTGGAGGCACTCAGAGCTATGAGTTTCCCTCCTAGAAATGCTTTCATAGTGTCCCATAAGTTTGGGTATGTTGTGGCTTCATTTTCATTAAAACTCTAAAAAGTCTTTAATTTCTTTCTTTATTCCTTCCTTGACCAAGGTATCATTGAGAAGAGTGTTGTTCAATTTCCATGTGAATGTTGGCTTTCCATCATTTATGTTGTTATTGAAGATCAGCCTTAGTCCATGGTGGTCTGATAGGATGCATGGGAGATTTCAATATTTTTGTATCTCTTGAGGCCTTTTTTTTTGACCAATTTTGTGGTCAATTTTGGAGAAGGTACAATGAGGTGTTGAGAAGAAGGTATATCCTTTTGTTTTAGAATAAAATGTTCTGTAGATATCTGTTCAGTCCATTTGTTTCATCTCTTCTGTTAGTTTCACTGTGTCCCTGTTTAGTTTCTGTTTCCACGATCTGTCCATTGATGAAAGTTTTATTCGATATTTGAATGGCTAGTCCAGCTTGTTTCTTCAGACCATTTGCTTGCAAAATTGTTTTCCACCCTTTCACTCTGCGGTAGTTTCTGTCTTTTTCCCTGAGATAGCTTTCCTGTAAGCAGCAGAATGTTGGGTCCTGTTTGTGTAGCCAGTCTGTTAGTCTATGTCTTTTTATTGGGGGAATTGAGTCCATTGATATTAAGAGATATTAAGGAAAATAATTGTTGCTTCCTATTATTTTTGTTTTTAGAGTTGGCATTCTGTTTTTGTGGCTGTCTTCTTTTTGATTTCTTGAGGGATTACTTTCTTGCTTTTACTAGGGCATGGTTTTAGTCCTTGTATTGTTTTTTTGTTGTTGTTGTTTTGTTGTTGTTTTGTTTTTCCTGTTGTTATCCTTTGGAAGGCTGGATTCGTGGAAAGATAATGTGTGAATTTGGTTTTGTCGTGGAAAACTTTCCTTTCTCCATCTATGGTAATTGAGAGTTTGGCTGGGTATAGTAGCCTGGGCTGGCATTTGTGTTCTCTTAGGGTCTCTATAATCTGTCCAGGATCTTCAGGCTTTCATAGTCTCTGGTGAAAATTCTGGTGTAATTCTGATAGGCCTGCCTTTATATGTTACTTGACCTTTCTCCCTTACTGCTTCTAATATTCTCTTTTATTTAGTGCATTTGTTGTTTTGACTTTTATGTGTTGGGAGGAATTTCTTTTCTGGTCAAGTCTATTTGGAGTTCTGTAGGCTTCTTGTATGTTCATGGGCATCTCTTTCTTTAGGTTTGGGAATTTTCTTCAGTAATTTTCTTGAAGATATTTGCTGGCCTTTTAAGTTGAAAATCTTCATTCTCATCTATTCCTATTATCCATCGGTTTTGTCTTCTCATTGTGTCCTGGATTTCCTGGATGTTTTGAGTTAGGATCTTTTTGCATTTTGTATTTTCATTGATTGTTGTGCCAATGTTCTCTATGGAATCTTGTGTACCTGAGATTCTGTCTTCCATCTCTTGTATTCTGTTGCTGATGCTTGTATCTATGGTTCCAGATTTCTTTCCTAGGTTTTCTATCTCTAGTGCTGCCTCACTTTGGGTTTTCTTTATTGTGTCTACTTCCCCTTTTAGGTCTTGGATGGTTTTATTCAATTCCATCACTTATTTGGTCATGTTTTCTTGCAATACTTTAAGGGATTTTTGTGCTTCCTCTTTAAGATCTTCTATCTGTTTAGCAGTGCTCTCCTGTATTTCTTAAGTGAGTTATTAAAGTCCTTCCTGATGTCTTCTACCATCATCATGAGATATGCTTTTAAATCCATGTCTAGTTTTTTGGGTGTGTTGGGATGCACAGGACTGGGTGGGGTGGGAATGCTGCGTTCTGATGACAGTGAATAGTCTTGGTTTCTGTTAGTAAGATTCTTATGGTTGCCTTTCACCATCTAGTAATCTCTGGAGTTAGTTGTTGTAGTTGTCTCTGGTTAGATCCTGTTCCTCAGGTGTTTATGTTAGCCCCTATCAGCAGACCCGGGAGACTAGATCTCTCCTGAGTTTCAGTGTTCAGAATACTTTCTGCAGGTAGGCTCTCCTCTTGCAGGGAAGTTTTCCAGATATCTGGTGTTCAAACCTGCCTCCTGGCAGAAGTTGTGATCTACTCACAGAGTTCTAAATATCCCGTGGCAGGTCCTGTGTTTACCTTACGGGTGTCAGCCTACTCTGGGCCCTAGCTACCCCGGTGCTGGCGGGGAACAGAAGTGACTTGTGCCCCTGATCAGGCCGGATTTTCTGCTTCCCTAATTAATGCAGTCTCAGGTCCCTCATGAGTGGATTGGAGCAGACGCTGTGTTCCACTCACCAGAGGTCTTAAGGTCCCATGGCGGGTCTTGTGGGTAGCTTGCAGGTGTCAGCCGACTCTGTGCCCAAGCTACCCTGGTGCTGGCAGGACTGGAAGGGCTCTATAAAAATCTTAATAGAACCACAGAACAAAATTTTATACAAAAAACAAGTAGCTCTTTCTACTTTGAATCCTCAGAGTGCACATGTATTCATTAACCATGTTTTTATTAAATCATATAAGGAAACTGAGGGGAAAAAGTCAGTAAGGAATTAATCATCACCTGATCACCATCTCAGATTTTGCAAAATAAATAAATAAATAAATAAGCATGTTTTTTCATAGTAATTCTTTCCAAGTATACTGATTTAATTATTAATCTGCTCCAGCAGCAATGCTTGAAAATGTTCAATCTAACTGACACTTTGGGTGACAATGACATTGGCCAGTAAGGGGCTGGAACCCCCTCCCCCTTAGAGTTTTTATACATCTCAGATTATAAGGGATGTGATGGTGAGCATAGCAAGCAGAACAAAACTCCACAACAGCATGAAGTCCTCAGGACACATTCCTCGGGGTTCTGCCTCTCTCAGGCACACCTTGCTTGGGCTAACTCCTGGGCAACATTCCATACGTTCTAATGGTTTTGCTGTTCATTTTGCATAGCACCCAACATCTATCTATCTAGTATGATGCTTCAGGTTGTATAACATACATATGGAATTCAGAAGTACATGTAATAATGTCTTGTCTTTCCTTCTACCATACACATTTTGAGGATAAAACACAGATTAGTTAGCATAGCTGCAATTACCACTTATCTTTCTAAACAGTCCCAATAGAATAGAATAGAATACTGTGTTGTAAAACAGACTTAAAGGATTATGTAAACTCTTAATACCAAAGGTATATGATATCATCGATTGCCCCTGTCACCCATGGAATGTGTACACTTCAAATTTTATATGGTTCACCTCACCAAGAATCCATCAAAGCCCAATAGTTCAGAGGTAAAATGTACAGTCCTGAGAGCCCCTCTGCCATGTTAAATTTATTTTTCTTTGTAGTAAAATTTAAAGTAAAGTAATTTCTCATATAATATTACCCTGCTTACTGTCCCCACAAATTTTACTCCCCACAGTTCTTTTTCCACTTCCCCTCGCTTCCAAATCTACTTCTTTTCTCTCATCATTCATCAAATGCCCCTCTCTTTCAACTATCTCTCCCTGCATTCCCTTCCTCAACCCCATCTCCCTCCACCATGTCACCTGATCTCTTTCTTGTCCACCTTGGTCCACTAATAAAACCATTCTATTTCGCCATACCATGGGCATCCATGGGTTTGCGCCAGTGCCTTCCTCTATATCTAACTTCCGTGGATCTACCAATTATAGACTGGTCATCACTTATGTAATGTTGAATGTCTTAGTGTTTCTATTGCTGTCACAAAACACTATGACAAAAGAGCAAGTTGGCGAGGGTAGGACTTATTTGGCTTAGACTTCTTCATTGTTGTTCATCATTGAAGACAGACAGAACAGGAACTGAAATTGGCCAGGAACCTGGAGGCTGGAACTGATACAAAGATCATGGATGGGTATTGTTTAGTGGCTGGTTCCACATGATTTACTCTGTCTGCTTTCTCATAGATAACTCATAACCACAAGCACATTGATGGTAGTAAAAACAATGGACAGGATCCCTCCCCATCAATCACTAATTAAGAAAATGCCCTTCAGTCTTGCCTGAACAGCCTAATCTTATGGACATTTTATCAAATGAGGTTTCCTTTTCTCAGATGACTTTACATTGTGGCAAGTTGACAAAAACAATACAACCCAGTCAATATCAACATATAAATCAATACATAGCATATCTATCTTAATTGGACTAGGTTATTTTACTCAGGAAGAGTTTTTTCTATTTCCATGCATTTGCCTGCAGATTCCTTATGTCAATTTTCTTCATAACAGGTGAGTAATATTCCATTGTTTAGATATACCACATTTTTACTAACTCTTCAGCTTATGGACATGCAGATTGTTTCCAGTTACTGACTATTATGAATACAGCAGCAATTAACATGGTTGAGCAAGTATCCATATGGTAAGATGAAAGCATTTTGTGGATCTTTCCAAACTATCAGGTGTCTGTTATGTCCTTCTCTTGATTTCTGGTTTTAATAATTTGGATATTATTTCTTTGTCTTTTAGTTAATTTGGATAAGAGTTTTTGATTTTAGTGATCTTGTCAAAGAACCAATACTTATTTCATGGATTTTAAAAATATTTTTCTCTTTCTATTCTATTGATATCCACCCCAAGTTTTACTATTTCCTGCCACCACTTCATTTGGGTGTCATTTTTTTCTTTTTGTTCTAGAGCTTTTGGGTGTTCTTTTAAAGTACTAATATGAAATTTATCTAATATTTTATTGGATATTTTCTTTATATACATTTCAAATGTTATCCCCTTTCCTGGTTCCCTCTCTGAAAAACACCCACCCCTTTTCCTCCCTCCCCTTCCTTATCAACCCAGCCACTCCAGCTTCCTGGCCCTGGCATTCCCCCCACATTGAGTCATAGAACATTCATAGGACAAAGGGCCTCTCTGCACATTGATGTCTAACTAGGCCATCCTGTTCTGTATATGCAGCTGGAACCACGAATCCCACCATATGTGCTCTTTGGTTGGTGGTTTAGTGCCTGGGAGCTCTGGGAGTACTGGCTAGTTCATTTTGTTGTTCCTCTTATGGGTCATCAAACTCTTCAGCTCCTTAGGTCCTTTCTCTAAGTTCTTTAATGGGGACCCTATGTGCATGGCTGTGAGGATCCACTTATGTATTTGTTAGTTTTCTGGCAGAGCCTGTCAGGAGAGAGCTATATAAGGCTCCTGTCAGTAAGCAGTTGTTGGCATCCACAACAGTGTCTGGGTTTGGTGATTGTATACGAGATGGTATATTAGTTAGGGTTTTATGGCTGTGAACATAAACCATGACCAAGGCAAGTCTTATAAAAAACCAACATTTAATTGGGGCTGGCTTATAGATTCAGAGGTTCAATTCATTACCATAAAGGTGGGAGCATGGCAGCATTCAGGCAGGCATGGTGCAGGAGGAGCTGAGAGTTCTACATCTTCATCCAAAGGCTACTAGTGGAAGACTGACTTCCAGGAAACTAAGGTGAGGATCTTATGCCCAAAACCATAGTGACACACCTACTCCAACCAGGTCACACCTATTCCAACAAGGCCACACCTCCAAATGGTGCCACTCCCTGGTCCAAGAATATACAAACCATCACAGATGGATCCCCAGGTAAATCAGTCTCTGGATGGTAATTTCTTCAGTCTCCAGTCCACATTTTGTCTCTGTAACTACTTCCATCGCTCTTTTGTTCCCAGCTTCTAAGATGCATTGAAGTATCCAGCAAATAACACCATTAAAAATGGGGCTCAGAGCTAAACAAAGAATTCTCACCCGAGGAATACTGAATGGCTGAGAAGCACCTGAAAAAAATGTTCAGCATCCTTCATCATCAGGGAAATGCAAATCAAAACAACCCTGAGATTCTACCTCACACCAGTCAGAATGGCTAAGATCAAAAATTCAGGTTAAAGCAGATGCTGGTGAGGATGTGGAGAAAGAGGAACAGTCCTCCATTGTTGGTGAGATTGCAAGCTTGTACAACCACTCTGGAAATCAGTCTGGTGGTTCCTCAGAAAATTGGACATAGTACTACCTGAGGATCCCGCAATACCTCTCCTGGGCATATATCCAGAAGATGTCCCAACCGGTAAGAAGGACACATGCTCCACTATGTTCATAGCAGCCTTATTTATAATAGCCAGAAGTTAGAAAGAACCCAGATGCCCCTCAACAGAAATGGGTACAGAAAATGTGGCACATTTACAAAATGGAGTACTACCAAGCTATTCAAAGGAATGAATTTATGAAATTCCTAGGCAAATGGATGGACCTGGTGGGCATCATCCTGAGTGAGGTAACTCAATCACAAAAGAACTCACATGATATGTACTCAGTGATAAGTGGATATTAGCAAAGAAACTTAGGATACACCGGATATAAGATACAATTTGCGAAACACATGAAACGCAAGAAGAACTAAGACCAAAGTGTGGATATTTGCCCCTTCTTAGAATTGGGAAAAAAACACCCATGGAAAGGAGTTACAGAGACAAATTTGGAGCTGAGATGAAAGATGGACCATCTAGAGTCTGCCATACCAGGGGATCCATCCCACAATCAGCTTCCAAACGCTGACACAATTGCATACACTAGCAAGATTTTGCTCACAGGACCCTGATGTAGCTGTCTCTTGTGAGACTATGCCGGGGCCTAACAAACACATAACTGGATACTCACAGTCAGCTATTGGATGGATCACAGGGCCCCCAATGGAGGAGAGGGAGAATGTACCCAAGGAGCTGGGGGATCTACAACCCTATAGGTGGAACAACAATATGAACTAACCAGTACCCCCCACCCCCACCAGAGCTCATGTCACTAGCTTCATATGTATCAGAAGATGGCCTAGTCGATCATCAGTGGAAAGAGAGGCCCATTGGTCTTGCAAACTTTATATGCCTCAGTACAGGGGAACGCCAGGGCCATGAAGTTGGAGTGGGTGGGTGGGGGAGTGGACGGGGGAGGGTGTAGGGGACTTTTGGTATAGCATTGGAAATATAAATGAAATAAATACCTAATAATAAAAAATTAATAAATCTGCTATTCTCAGACCCGCCAAAAGACATATAACAAACCTGTCCTTGGCTAGAATAACACCTGGGGAATTATAATTCCACTGATGATCTGGGACAGGTACTGTCTCTGCTCTCATTGGATATGCTCTATCTTTTGATGAATCTCATTTGCATGTGCTCTCGCTAGTTCCCAAACTCGCCCACGTTCCTTGAGAAGCAAATTGTTAGTAAGTATCATGTGTATACCTTGAAAAGTTAAACTGTACGACTGAGTGATAAACTGAAATTCTTTGATAAACACAGAAGAATTAGAAGTATAGGAGCCCAATCTCTTCTCTATCCAAGAAAGTTTGCTCAGTGAGAAGGGATCATGTACTCTGACCGTCTGGACATTGCATCTACCCCTGCAACCTCCCTTAAGGGAAGGACAGTTGCTGGGTCAGATTCCTCTAGGGTTGGAGAGTTTGGGGTTTTGGTCGTGGACTTAGAGTGAGTGATAGGTGGTGTGAAAGTAGGTGCTAAGGTAGAACATTTGGTGGGACCTGTAGATGGTGTAGAAGGAGGAGAGATGGGGCTGGCAGGCCCCAGGGAGTCTCGGAAGGGGGGAAACCGAGGCAGCAGTTTGGGTTATAAATCTCACAGAAGCTCGCCTACTGCGAAAAGGAGGTGGGTCGTATGTTTGGTCCTGTATCATAATATCATTTAGTGGGAGTTATGCAGGATTTATGGTAATAGAAGTTGAGTGGGAGAGCAAGAAGAAAACATAGCAGGGTGGGAATGGAGATGAATGAAAGATTTTACATAGATAACCTCTTCCCATTTATCAGTTTGCTGGCAGTATGTATAAAGATCCTTTTAATTTTGATGCCTTTAAAGGAGGCGTCAGCTTCAAAGACTTAAGATTTTCTAGGAGACATCCCAGTGGTGTATCTGAGGATACATTTGAAGACACGTTGTTGCCCATATTCTGGAGGTTCCTGGTGTTCGTACCAGCATTCAGAGAAGAGCTCAGAAACCAAAAAGGAAATCAGCCAGGCTAGCGTGCACAAGTCCTCACAAGGACCTCTAGTGGCTACCCAGTAAGCCCTGGACTTACTGTGGAAAGTGTTCCACCCTGGCAAGGGATTTCAGCCAGCAGCTAGAGCCCTGAGGAGAGAGAGCAACTTTCAGGAGAACAGGATCCAGATGGGCAATGTCTGCTTCTATGTCAGCTGGAACGCTAGCCCCTTAGTTCTCAGGCAGAACTGGCCAGGCTCTGTTCAGGGAACTGGAGGCCCTTCCCCACTGATGAGCCCTACTGATGGTATGCTGGTGTCTGCGTGGGAATTTTTAGCGAACCAGTAAAATGGGAGCGTGGAAGCCTGGACTATAAGGCGTGTGGAAGTGGCACAGTTCACTTAGTTTAAATTTTGTGGGTTCCGTGGCAGCTGCGGGTCAGGTGGTAGAAAAGGCAGGCAGAGGCTCTCCTCCCCCGCTGGTCTTTGTGTGAGTGCCAAGCCATTTCTCAGGCAAAGGAGGTCAATTCCCCTTATGACTGGGATTTAAAGACACAGCGGAAGGTGGGGGTCACTAAGAATTCTGGCTTAGAGCAAGGAGGGATAGGGAAGTGCAGACCACTGTGCAAAGTGGGCAGGGCTCAAGACAGTTGGATTCTTACCTTGGATGCTGTGCTCTGTGCCCACCGCTGCGTCCACTGGGGTGCCCCCTCAGGCACACCAGACACTGGTGGCTGGTTGCTCTTTATCTGAGTCTCGGCACCATTTATATGTTAATTAACACCAGATAATATTAATCTATATATTTTGAGCGGATAAACCAAACAGCAGACCAGGCCAAGGTGGTTCCACGTGGGATAGGTTTATTGTGCAGGGATAGGGGCCAGCAAAGCCATTAGAATGGCAGAGAAGAGGAAAAAGAGAAAAAGAGGCTGGAGAGAAGAAAGAGAAGAAAGAGTGAGGAGGGGGTGATCCCCTAATTTATATGAAAAATGTCACACTGGTGAGGGTGGAAACTGAGCCAAGTGGATTGTGGGATTGAGGGTTGTTGTTCTGGCAATGTAAGTCAAGGGTCACATAGTTAGACAGGAGCTTGGAGAGTCCTGGTGCTAACATTTACAGCCTTCAGAATGCTCCAAACTGATTTCTAGAATGACCCCACCAGTTTGAAATCCCAATAAGATGTTGGGATTCCCTTTACTCAGCATCCTCCACCCCAGCCCTCCATTGTTGGTTGTTTTGGTGATCTTTGCTATTTTTACTGTACTCAGGCAGATGGAATCTTTACCCTGTCCAACTAACTACATTAGTGCAGAGGAGGTCTGAGATTGGACAGGGACAAGGGGTCAGAGCTAGGAGTTATGGAGAGGAGGAGAGTCCTAGAGGGTAGGGAGGAGAACCAAGATGGCTTTGTATGTGTACCTGCGTGGCATTTACTAGCCACAAATGGCTATGATTTCACAAGTATAGAAATATTGGGATAAAGGTTTTATCATTATCAATTGTCTCTGAAATTATTGTATTGTACCTTGTAAATTGTGATATTATTGATACATAAATCTGATTGGTTAATTAAGCTTTAAGAGTCGTGATTCTACAAGGCTACTGGGTGTTGTGAGATGCAACCATGATGTTGGCGGTGCCATTTAGTTACTGGAATGTGAGATTGTGACTAGAGGGATTATAGCAGAGAGGGAACTAGTGGCTCAAGGGAAACATGAGCCAGATACTGCAGGGGCAAGCTGCAGAGAGTTGGCAGGCCTGCAGGAGCACAGAAGTGTGGTCCGGCACCAGGGAGATTTGGCAGGTTTATTTTTAAAACATATTTCCCACAACAGTTTTGATATATAATTTCCTAATTACTGGGTACAATCAACAATTTTTGAGTTATTCATAGACATATTTTCATCACTTGATATCTCTGTTCCAGACTCTTTTTTTATATTATTGAGTTTATAATTACTATATTTGTCTCTTACACTTTATGTATTTGAATAGCACGCAGGTCTCATTTCAACAACAAACTAGGCCAAGACAATCACACATGAAAGAGGATTTTTGTTTCTTTGTTTGTTTTATTTTGTTTTGTTTTTCAAGACAGGGTCTCTCTGTAGAACTTGGCAACTTGGCTGTCCAAGAACTCACTCTGTAGACCAGGCTTGCCTTGAACTCAGAAATCTGCCTGCATCTACCTCCCAAGTGGTGGGATTAAAGTCATGTGCCAGAACCGCTGGCAGTCTGGAAGAGGTTTTATTTAGAGGGAGAGACAAGTTGGTGGTAGACAGAGAAGAGGGGGAAAAGAAAGAGAGGGAGGGGTGTTCCCCTTATTTATATGGAAAATGATGTAATGCAGGTAAAGGTGGGAGGTGAGCCAAGTGTATTCTGGGAACATGGTAGCTTACATCTTGGCAACAGTTCTGTAGGTCGCTCTGTCACCTATGTGATGTCATCGGTTTGGGAGGTCCTGATGCCAACATAACTCCCTTCTTGTTATAAAGAAAAGGAAAGAAAAAGGGAAAGGTAATGATGAAAAGGGAATGAAGGCATCATGTCTTTTAAGCTGCTTCCTGCTGAATTTTACCATCTAGATCCTCTTGGTAAATGTTCACATCAGGTTCCTCTGTGGACAGCAGCTCTTCTGTGGGCAGTGGCTGGTAATCCTCTAACACGAACTGATTAGTAGTTTGGCTAGAAACTTTCTGTATTTGTTGTTGAAGAAATATGGAAACATGATGAATGAGGCAGGGAGAAAATTATAATGCCAAGAACATGACTAGGAACGGTGTTATGAAAGGGAGTATCCACTTCCATATAGGATTTTCGAAAATCGTAGAACTGGAGGTTTCATGGTCTCTGAAGTTCTCAATGTCAACTGTAGCTCCTGGATTTTATCACTATCCAGGACGGGTTGGCATAGAAACAGCAATCTTCTTGGATTGTAGCCACATGCGTCCACACTAACTGGGTTTCTGAGTGGGAGGCCAGAGCTTTATGGGAGAGAATGGTGAGAGAAGTAATGGAGACCAAGACATATTTTCTGATCAAGGCCCAAAGTTTAATATGTGTCTGTGCTTATAAAGGGGGGAGGCGAGGCTATCCTCCACCAATCCATTCTTGATGCCTGTCACCAGCCTGTAGGCAATCTGCTGGACAGAACTGGTTTGGCAAGTAGGAGTAAATTACTGGATTGTTTGCTGTCTCTGGAATATCTCAAGAACCTCTCAGCAGGTAGCAGTGTCTTGGAGAAGAGCAGGCAGGTAACAGAACAATAGAGCCATCTATGTGAGAAGGCTCCACCCAGGTGTTCTTATTCTCAGTGACAGTGACTTCTGAATCAGCCTGCTTCAAGGCTGGGGGAGGCTACAGTGGAGGAACAGGCAAAGACCACCTTCTTTAGCTTCAGAATATCTAGCCCCTGTAAATTCTGAAGCACCACCACTGCCAAAGAATCTATCTGTTTCTGGATACTGAGCATATTTTCAGACATTTTTGGAAGATAGCTTTTTAACTGGGAAGTGAACTTATTATATTGGGTCATGGAAGTCATTATCCCTGCAATTCCAGTACCAGCACCTATGGTTATTCCCATAGCAACCAAGAGTAAAATGACTTGAATTGCCCTCTTATGTTGACCAGCTATCATATTTTCAACTGGGATTGGCAGGGGCTCATTTCCCTGGATAACTCCCTGTTCAGGGAATAGGAGTACCATTGTGCAAAGTCCCGACCAGCTGATGGGTAGGCAATGATATTCCTGAGTGCCACAAAGAATTGACGTGTTCAGGACTACATGGCATTATGGCAGGTATGATATATTGAGGGATATGGTTTTATTGAAGTCTAGGGAACTTAGTGTTCCTACAGGACGTGTCCCAGAGGTCTTAAAACAGTTTGCTATGCCAAAGAGAGGGATAGAGATAAGGTATGTAGTCATGGCAACATTGGAGTCAAGGCAACTGACAAAGGCTGAGGTAAAGTTACTTGGCAGTATCACTGGAGAGGCTGTAAGTGACAATTGTGAGTTAGCTCCAGGGGGTACACATAATCAGCATTCTTTAAATTGTTGAGGCTGGTGACATTAAGGAGTTGGTATGCTGAGGTCAAGTTTGAAGCAAAAGGCAAAATGACAAGTCAGTGCCATTTATGAGGGGTGATATCAAAGAGGTAAGGACCTCAGAGGAGTGTTTGATTATCTCCCCTACTTTTCAGATATCTAGGGGTTGGGCAATTGAGACATATTTTCTTTGGATATGGTTGGTACTTACTAGGGAACTGGGTTGATTTTTACTGTAGAGCTTACCAATAACTCCTACCTCCCACCTGGAATCCCATGAGTCTTATATGTAGAAAAAGATTGTCTTGTGGTGTTGATAGAAGAAATGATTGGTTCATGACCCTAGCATATGTATCTGACAAGACCAATATGGGCAGCCCCCATATTCATCTGACAGTTTTCTACAATAATCTTTTGTCTGGTTAAAGAAAAAGCAAGTATAGAGATCATAATATTTAGATGGGATAACAGATACAGGGATGATATCAATTTGGATCAGTTCCTGGCATCCAGCTATGGAGCAGTTTCCTGACCCTATTTGGAAAGAATGTTTGTTATCTGTGGTGATTTCTTGGACTTTGACCCTCCAGATGTTAGGGCTACCCAGATGGAAATGAACATCAGGGGGGGGGGATAAGAAACCCGTATCTCATCCAGTGAGGTCAAGCTTGACTGCCAGAGTGGAGTCTCATTTTCTGGGACTGGGGACATGATGGGTGGTCTCAATGTCCTCTGGAACTTAATAGATAGAGAATGGTCCTGTTAGGGTGAATGTGTATGAAGAAGTGTCATTTTTAGGTGGAGGAATGAAAGGTTTGAGGTGAGACAGATGGATCCAATGAGAGAGTCCCTTGGGTTTAGCAGCTGTAGGGGTCACAAGGATTACCTTAAAAGGGCCCTGCCATTTAAGAGAGAGATGTGATGCCAATGATCTGTAGGGGATAGAAGGACTTGATAAGAAGTGGACAGGAGACAGTGTATGGCCATAGTAGATGGTGGTCAGCAAAGTGCCATAGGAGAGAATGAAAGAGTGGTAAACTCAGTGCTCCAAGGTATGCTAATCATAAAGCAGATAGCAACATTCCTTCCTCCACCCACCTGCTTCCTGGGTTCAAAGAGTGTTAATTCAAAGAAAGTTACCCTGACCATTACCAGAACCTGCAATGCAAATGTGCTATTGTTAGGGCCTCTTAGAAGCTGTCTTGAGAGTTAACAATTACCAGGTATTTTTTGTGACACCTGTGACTTTGTACTTCCTTGTGACTCTTAACTGGTATTTTTGGTATTTTCCAACAACGCCCTTCCCACCTCCTTGAGTTGTGTTTTTTTTTTTCCTTTAAATACCCCCTTACTCAGCTACTCAGGGCGCCACAGTCCTCTACCCCTACGTGGTGTATGACCCTGGGCCCGAGAGTGCTCTCGAATAAAAATCCTCTTGCAATTTGCAGCAAGAACGTTTCTCGTTGGTGATTTTGGGGTGTCGCCTCTCCTGAGTCAGAACGTGGGGGTGTCCTCACGTTGTGGGTCTTTCATTTGTTGCGTTGGCCAGGAAACCTGACCACCCCTCACACCTGAGAACCGACTTGGAGGTATGGGGATCCCCTCTTGTGTGTGTGCTGGCCAGTGTCTCTGTTTTGAGTGTCTGTTTTCTGAAAGGAACATTGGAACATGTGCTTTTTGTGTTGGGTTGTTTGTGTCTTGTCTTATGTTTCTGAAGCATGGCGAAGTCTGAGTTTGGATCCATCTGAGTTTATTGAATTTGTGTCTTGGTTTCAGGGTTACGAGATCGTGGGTTCGAGTCCCACCTTGTGCCTTGGTTTTACACCTGGCAGAGTGAGGAACAAGTGTGCTTCTCTGTTTTTGGTCGTCTAGGTAGAAGTGGATGATGGTGTTTGTAGACGATGGGGTGATGGGGTTTTCTGAAATGCACACGTCTGCATTTGCAGCTGTCCTTTTGGGCCGTAAGGACCGGAGGACTGTGGTCGGCAGACGTGCTAGGAGGACCACAGGCTGTGGCCCTGGGGGACGCCCTGGGAGGTAAGGAGAGCCAGGGACGCCTGGCCGTCTCCGGATCGGTCAGAGGGACCGAGTTCTGTTGAAGCGGAAGCTTCCCCCTCCAAAATCGTCTAATTCTTTTGCCTGCTTGTAGAGGACAAGAAAGGGTCGAGTGTGTCTAGATCTGTTGGTTTCTGTTTTGTGTGTTTTTGTGTATGTGTTTAGAGCTATGTGAAAATCTAGAAAAACAAAGGTAATTCTCATAGGTGCTTTATACCCTGACTAGAGATAGTTTACACCTGAGATGTGAGAAAATGGGTTTTGAGAAAAGCAGTACTCTCCGACTATCGGGATAATTTGGTAATAAAATAAAATAAACAGTATCAATTGGTCTTTGGAGCCCTGCATCTGTAGTTAGAAATCTAGTGTGGCTGGAGAAGCCCTGCTAGGCGCGGATTATAAATGCTGCTCTTATAGGGACGAGCAGCTTCTCAAGTTCTATGGTAAGAGAACAGATGGCTGCTTTTCCTACAAAAATCTCTGTGCTTGTGATTATTAGATTCATCAGGTGACAAGGTGCTCCTCTCTTGAAATTACAGCTAGAAAAATTAAGAATTTTGTTTGGTTTATATGGACAAATGTATACGGCCATTTCATTTTTGTTTCTAAATAGTTTCAAAAGTATAAATATGTTTTATATGTCTTGGTTATAGATTAGTGGCTCATAAGATATTGGTTATGATTAAAAATTTGTAACATTCGTAAGAAAAAGTGGATTTAAAACTGGTAACTCTGAGTTAGAGTAATTTAGAACTACAACATGCAGCATGAGACAACCCATGGGAACAGGTCTCTAAAGATACGCCTGAATTGGGTAATATTCTGTGTAATTCTTATCCTAGAAACCCGATTTATAATAGATATATTGACGGCTACACCTTCTTGTGTTTGTGTGCAGGAACGGACAGCCAAACTTTGTAGCAAGTAATGTTTTTAGAGTTCATTTTTAAATAAAAAATAGATTGTTTTCACTGTTAAAATTGGGTTTTGCTTCTCAAAATTGTGGTTGTATAAAGCCTCCTGAGTGGCCTAGTCCACTACCTCCCCCTTATCCACAGCCTCAACCCCAGCCGCCGAGGGAACCCTGAACCCCTCAGGGTGGCAGGAGGAGGACCGCTGTGGGTACATGGAGCCACAGGGAGCCGCAGAGTGGAGAGTCCGGGCGGACTCTGGTGGACCCGCCCAAACTTTAAACCCTTCAGTACTGGTCATTTTCCTCTGCTGGTATTTATAACTGGAAAATTAACCACCCCCTTTCTCAGGATCCCCAACGCCTCACAGGGTTGGTAGAGTTCCTTATGTTCTCTCATCAGCCTACTTGGGATGACTGTCAACAGCGGTTGCAGATGCTCTTAACAACCGAAGAGCGAGAAAAAATTCTGTTAGAGGCTAGAAAAATAGCCCGAAAGCCAACGGCGGTCTACACAGCTACAAAATGAGATCAGCATGAGATTCCTTTTGACTCGCCCCAGTTGTGACTACAACATGGCTAAAGGTAAGGAGAGCTTAAAAAAAACTATCGCCAGGCTCCGGTCTCCAAGGTGCCTCAAGATGGGCCCACTAATTTGGCTAAGGTAAGAGGTAATGCAGGGGCCAATTGAACCTCCCTCAATGTTCCTTGAAAGGCTTATAAAAGCCTTCAGGCGGTTCACTCCCTTTGATCTTACATCGGAAGCCCAGAAGGCCTCAGTGGCCATGGCCTTTCATAAGGCAGTCAGCTCCCGATATTAGAAAGAAACTTCAGAGATTGGAAGGTGTATTACAAGAAGGAGACAGTTATGCGATCTAGTAAAAGAGGCAGAGAAAGTGTGTGTGTGAAAGAGAGAGAGGCTGGAGACAAAAAAAAAAAAAAGAGAGAAAACAGGAGGGATCATAGACAAGAAAGAAATCTTGGCCGCAGTGATAAGAGAAAAAAAAAAACAAAACAAAACAAAAGAGAGACAGGATCTAGACAAGAAACCTGGGCAACTGAAGATTGAGCCTCAGTTAAAGAGGCTCAGCTGTGTCAAACAGAAGTTACTTATTTGGGATACACCCTTCAAGGTGGAAAGCAGTGGCTAAAAGAAGCCAGAAAAAGACTGTAACTCAGATCCCCAACCGACTACACCAAGGCAAGTAAGAAAATTCTTGGGCACTGCTGGCTTCTACAGACTCTAGATACCTGGGTTGGCGACCTTAGCTGCCCAGTTGTACCCCCCTAACCAAGGAAGGGGAGGTGTTTGTGTGGACCCCAGGTCACCAGAAAGCCTTTGAAGAAATTACTCCTTACTCAGATTTTGGGACTTTAAAAAAGGCCAGTGGCTTACCTATCCAAGAAGTTACACTCTGTTGCCAGCGGGTGGTTTTCTTGCCTGAAAGCTATTGCTGCCATAACACTGCTTTTCAAAGATGCTGATAAGCTCACTCCGGGACATAGTGGCACCCCACCCCACGCTCTTAAAAACATTATCCAAAAGCCCCCTGACTGATAGATGGTGACCAACGCTCCTGTGACACATCAGAGCTTTTTTGGTGTCTGAACGAGTGACCTTCGCTTCATTCCACCTGCTGTCCCACTGCGTGAGACTGCACCTACTCATCACTGCTCTGACATTCTGGCAGAAGATCAGATCAGCCTTGGCCTGAGGGCAGTAGCCTCGCGGTTGAAGGTAAGCAGAAGGCGGGGACAGCAGTGCGGTGGTGAACAGAAAGCAAGTGATGTAGGCCACCAGCCTCCCTAAAGAGATGTCGGCCCAGAAAGCTGAACTGGTGACTTTAAGACAAGCTCTATAAATAGCAAAAGAAAAGTCTACACTAACAACAGGTATGCTTTTGCCACTGTACGGGGCAATATACAAAGAGGGCTGTTGACATCTGGAAAAAAAGACCTAAGATGCTGTGGCTAAAAAAAAAAAAATCAGGTGGCAGATCTAACCACCAACAGGTGACCCCAAGGAGCAATGATCCTGGCAGTCAAGGAGCCTAAAGATTATTATGACATCAGAGAGATCAGCTTTAGACACACTGCTGAGCACTATCAAGTTATGGACAGTATTTGACTTGGCCTGGGGGCCAAGAAATTCAAAGGTGTGGTTAGGTCCTTTAACTACTATGTTACAGGACTCTCTGACTTGGCAGAAGAAATAGTCAAAAGCTGCAAGGACTGTGCTATGACGAGGTGGAATTTCTAAAAGAAATCTTCCCAAGGTAATGGACCTGCCTTTGTTGCCCAGGTAAACCAGGGACTGGCCAAGATATTAGAGATCGGTTAGAAGTTACATTGTACATGGAGGCCCCATAGCTCAAGACAGGTAGAGAGAATGAATAGAACCATTAAGAGACCCTTACCAAATTCACAGCAGAGACTGGCGCTATGATTAGATAGCTCTCCTACACTTTATGCTCTTCAGGGATAGAAACACCCCTGGACAGTTTAGACTGACTCCCCTCCACCCCTCCAGAGGTAAAAATAGCCACTGTACATAGTGCTGACATGCTGCTTTCCCAGCC
This sequence comes from Mus musculus, assembly GCF_000001635.26. Taxonomy (NCBI): domain Eukaryota; kingdom Metazoa; phylum Chordata; class Mammalia; order Rodentia; family Muridae; genus Mus; species Mus musculus. Next base: position 27,412,585 of record NC_000086.7, on the reverse strand, counting down.
TTTGTTCTCTAGGCTCAAGGTGCTCCAGTGAGTGAGACAGTGAGCAAAAAAGCAGCTCCAGAAGGCCTACTCAAGAGAAGAAGGCCTGCTACATTAGACGTCTCCACGCAGAAAACCTTAAGACTCATGTAAAAAGGCCCTTATCTTGTACTCTTAACCACCCTACTTTCTACCTTTATGGGACCCCTTTTGATTTTGCTTCTGCTTTTAATTATAGGTCCATGTGTGTTAAATAGGCAAGTCACCTTTATTAGAACAAGAATTAGTGCAGTGCGGCTTTTAGTTTTGAGACAACAGTACCATGCCCTAAAGTAAAGGATCAAGTATGTCAGGGAAAAGATAGTGTCTAGTTCTAAGATTAGAACTACTAACAAGAAGAAGGGGGGAATGAAAGAGTAGTAAACTCAGTGCTCCAAGGTATGCTAATCATAAAGCAGATAGCAACACTCCTTCCTCCACCCACCCGCTTCCTGGGTTCAAAGAGTGTTAATTCAAAGAAAGTCACCCTGACCATTACCAGAACCTGCAATGCAAATGTGCTATTGTTAGGGACTCTTAGAAACTGTCTTGAGAGTTAACAATTACCAGGTATTCCTTGTGACACCTGTGATTTTGAACTTCCTTGTGACTCTTAACTGGTATTTTTGGTATTTTCCAACAACGCCCTTCTCGCCTCCTTGAGTTGTGGTTTTTTTTCTTTAAATACCCCCTTACTCAGCTACTCGGGGCGCCACAGTCCTCTACCCCTGCGTGGTGTATGACCATGGGCCCGAGAGCGCTCTCGAATAAAAATCCTCTTGCAATTTGCAGCAAGAACGTTTCTCGTTGGTGATTTTGGGGTGTCGCCTCTCCTGAGTCAGAACGTGGGGGAGTCCTCACGTTGTGGGTCTTTCAAGAACAGAGATGGCAAAGTATGGGGTGAATATATGGTCTGGGAGTGGAGAACATTTAGGTGAAAGACCAGGAATTAGGAATGAATGTCCATACATGAGTTCAAAGGGTAAGATGAGGAGAAGTCACTTGTGGAGTGCTCATAGCCTAGAAAGAACCAGTGGTTGGAGTTTTACCCAATAAAGGTGAAGTTCTTGTGACAGCTTAACAAGAGTGTATTTTTTTAAAGAGCAGTTAGTTCTTTATACCTTACCTGAAGATTGAGGGTGGTAGGGAATATGAAAATGCCAGGGGATGTCTAGGGACTTAGATACGATTTGAGAAACTTGGCAAGTAAATTCAGGATTATTGTCTGATTAGAGAGAGGCTGGGACATCAAACTGGGGGATGGTCTCTCAAAGGAAGAGGAGATCAGAGCACTTTTGTCATAGAAGTAGAAAATTAAACCTCCGACTCAGTACAGCCCTTATCAGCCTGTTCTAATTTTTGATATTGTTGGAGCAACATAAGAACCTGTACAGCACTGACCCACTGTCTGTTGAAAGCCACTAGCTTGTGAATTATGCAGGGGCCTATGGTAAATAAAAGAAGCAAGATTAATAAGGGGCCCATGAGGGCAGATAGTAAAGTACTCATCCATGGGATTTGGTGAACCAACCTTCAAACCATCCTTCATTAGCTTCTCACTCTCATTTTCATTTTTCTAACCTTTCTCTGAGTTTGGCCATAGAGTCTCTCTAATTGCCCCTGAATGGTCAATATAGAAGCAACACTCTTCCTTTAGGGCTGGTACTGTTGTCTCAAAACTAAAAGCTGCAATGTACTAAGTCTTGCTCTAATAAAGGCTACTAGCCTATCTAACACACATGGACCTATAATTAAAAAGCAGAAGCAAAATCAAAAGGAGTCCCATAAGGGTAGAAAGTAGGGTGGTCAAGAATACAAAATAAGGTCCTTTCCACCGATTATCAAAGTTTTCTGCATGGAGATATCTAACGTAGACAGAATCTCTAACTTGGAAGAGATATGGGGCTTGCAGGTCTCCTTCTCATGAGTAGGCCTCGTGGAGCTACTTCTATGCTCGCTGTCTCAGCCACTTGAGTGCCTTGAGCCTAAAGGACAAAGCCTGGGGATGCAGCACATCAGCACTATGTACAGAGGCTATTTTTACCAGTGGAGGGGATTCCCCATAGAGTGATCCATAGGGGGTCAGTCCAAACTGTCCAGGAGTGTTTCTAACCTTGAAGAGCACAAAGGGTATGAGAGCTATCCAATTATTAGCACCAGTCTCCGCTGTCAATTTGGTAAGTGTCTCTTTAATTGTTTTATTCATCCTCTCTACCTGTCCTGAGCTTTGGGGCCTGTATGCACAATGTAACTTTTAATCAATCCCCAGTATCTTGGCAAGTCCCTGACTTACCTGGGCAACAAAGGCAGGTCCATTATCAGACCTGATTACCTTGGGTATCCCAAACCTCAGGAAGATTTCTTCTAGGATCTTCTTGGCCATCACTTTGGCCGTCTCAGTCCTGGTAGGAAAAGCTTCTACCCAGCTTGGAAAGGTATCTATAAAAACTAATAAGTACTTCTTGACATTTCTAGCTGGCTTAATTTCTGTAAAATCTCCCTCCCAGTAGGCCTCAGGCCGGTTGCCCCTGAACCTCTTATCAGGAGTATACATAGAGTTCCCTGTATTAGTCATAGCACAGACCTTGGAGCTTTTGACTATTTCTTCTGCCATGTCAGGGAGTCCTATAACATAGTAGTCAGAGGACCTAACCACACCTTTTAATTTCTTGGCCCCCAAGTGTGTCAAGTAATGTAAGTTGGTACCAGTCCTAATTTGTCCATAACTTGATAGTCCTCAAGGGTGTATCTAAAGCTGGTCTCTCTGATATCATAATAATCTTTAGGTTCCTTGACTGCCAGGATCATTGCTCCTTGGGCTGCCTCTTTGGCGGTTAGATCTGCCATCCGATTCCCTTTAGCCACAGCATCTTAGGTCTTTCTCTGCAGATGTCAACATCCGTCTTTGTCTGAATATTGCTCCGCTCAGTGGCAAAAGTATACCTGCTGTCAGTGTACTTTCCCTTTGCCATTCTTGGAGCTTGTATCAAAGCCAAAAGTTCGGCTTTCTGGGCAGATGTCCCTTCAGGGAAACTGCTGGCCTAGATCACTTGCTTTCCATCTACCACTGTTGCTCCTGCCTTCCACTTTCCTTCAACTATGAAGCTACAGCCATCCCTGTATCAGCTCAGACACCCAAGCCAAGGCTGATCCTTCAGATCATTTCGAGTACCAGTTTCTTCTGCCAGAATGTCAGTGCAGTGATGAGTAGGTGAAGAGTCATCAGTCTCTGGCAGTAGGGTAGCCGGATTGAGGACAACAGGGGAAGCGAAAATCACTCGTTTAGTCAACAAAATGCTCTGATAATGTGTCATACGTGTGTTGGTCATCCATCGGTCAGGAGGCTGTTTTATAATGCTTTCAAGTGTGTGGAGTGCCACTACAGTTATTTGCTGTCCCAGAGTGAGCTTATCAGCATCCTTGACAAGCAGAGCAATAGCAGCAATAGCTTTCAGGCAAGAAAACCACCAGCTGGCAACAGGGTCTAACTTCTTGGATAAGTAAGCCACTGGCCTTTTCCAAGGTCCCAAAGTCTGAGTAAGGACTCCTCTGGTGACCCCTGTTCAGTGGGGCCTTTTTAATTTCTTCAAAGGCTTTGATCTGGAGTCCACACAAACATCTCCTCTTCCTTGGTTAGGGGGGTACAACAGGGCAGTTAAGGTCACAAACCCAGGTATCCAGAACCCGCAGAAGCCAGCAGTGTCCAAGAATTCTCTTAATTGCCTTGGTGTAGTTATGGTGGGGATCTGAGTTTCAGTCTGTTTTCTGGCTTCCTTTAGCCACTGCTTACTGTCTCAAAGCGTATATCCCAAATAAATAACTTCAGTCTGACACAGCTGAGCCTTTTTAGCTGAGGCTCGGTACCCCAACTCACTCAATTCTGTTAAGCACACTGTTCTTCAGTTGCCCAGGTTCCCTATCTGACTAGTTCCTTTCTTTTCTTTCTCTCCTAACACTGTGTCCAAAATTCTAGTCAAATTTCTTTCTTGTCTATGATCTCTCCTGTTTTTTCTTTCTTGTGCCTCCCACCTCTCTCTCTCTCTTCCACCTCCCATCTGTCTCTCTCTCTTTCTCGTATAACACCTTCTCTTCCCCTTTCACTAGATCATGTCTCTATCTTGTAATACACCTTCTCTTACCTCAGCCAAATTAGTGGGCCATTTTGAGGCACCTCAGAGACCAAAGCCTGGTGATAGGATTTCAAGCTCTCCATACCTTTAGCCATGTTGTAGTCCCAAACAGGGCAAGTCAAAGGGAATCCCGTGTTAATCTCATTTTGTAGCTGTGTAGGCCACCCGTCGGCTCCTGGGATATTTTTCCTAGTCTCTAACAGAATTCTCTCTTGCTCTTCAGTTAGGGTTAGGCTGCAGCATCTGCTGAAAATCATCCCAAGTAGGCTGATGAGAGAACATAAGGGACTCCACCAACACTGTGAGGCATTGGGGATCCTCTGAGAAGAGGGGGTGGTTAGTTTCCCAGTTATAAAGGTCAACAGAGGAAAATGAACAGTACTGAAGGGGTTTAAGGTTGGGTGGGTCCACTTGAGTCCATTCGGATTCTGCACTTTCCAGCTCAGTGTACTCGGAGCAGGTACGTAGACCTGGACACTTGGGTGTGGGGGGTTGGTGGTGGCGACTCTGGACAGTGGGCCCTTCTTGTGGCACAACTGCTCCTGAGGAGCCCAGCGGGTGCCGCACAGACCCCAAGGCCTCACCCTCTCCCCTCCCCTCTGCCCATCCTGTAGGCACAAGGTTCATGGCATGGGGGTGTTCCAGGACCTCCGTGTCACTGTTCCCCTGCCAGGTCTGCCTCCCCCCGGCCCCCACGCTGTGGTTTTCCATGGGAGCCTCGCCTTGGCCATTACCTTGCAGCAGACTTAGAACTGGTGCTGAATCAGGGAAATCTGACTATTAAATTAAAACAAAGCATTGCAAAGGCCTGCAGCAGGTGTTGAGGCTGTAGATAAGGGGGAGTTAGTGGACTAGGCCACTCTGGAGGCTTCATAGATTTTTGGAGGAGCCAATGGATTAGCTGGTGGCTCTGATTCGGGAGAAGCCTTCACTTTTGATTTCTCTTGTAGCACCAGAACACAACAACAATTTTGGGAAGCAAAACACAATTTTAACAGTGTAAACAATCTATTCTCTTTAAAAATCAACACCAAAGATGCTTAATTTTCTTTTCTTTTATGATGCACTGTGTTTATTCTCTGATAGTGCTATTTAGTTGAATAAACTTCCATAGGTATATATGGAAAAAAAAAAATCAACACCAAAAACATTACTTGCTACAAAGTTTGGCTGCCTGTTCCTGCACACAAACACAAAAATATGCAGCCCCCAATACTTTAAAGAGACACTGCCCTAAATCCTATCTTTTATAAGTCTGGTTTCTAGGATAAGAATTACATAGAGTATTACCCAATTTAGGCATATCTTTTAGAGACCTGTTTCCTTGGGTGTTCTCATGCTGCATATTGTAGTTCTAAATTAATCCAACCCAGAGTTTCCAGTTTTAAGCCAACTTTCTGTTACCAATGGTATAAATTTTTAATAATAACCAATAATGTATGAGCCAATAATCTATAACCAAGATACATAAAACATGTTTATACCTTTTAAAACTATTCAGAAACAAAAATGAAAAGGCTGCATATATTTGCTTATTTAAACCAAACAAAATTCTTAATTTTTCTAGCTTTAAATTCAAGAGAGGAGCACCTTGTCACCTGATGAATCCAATAATGACAAGCACAGAGACTTTTTTTTTAGGAAAAACAGCCATCATTTCCCTTACTATAGACTTGAGAAGCTGCTGGTCCCTTTAAGAGCGTTGTTTACAATCAGCTCCTAGCAGGGCTTCTCCAGACACACTAGACTTCTAACTACAGGTGCAGGGCTCCAAAGACCAATATGTACTTTTTATTTATTTTTTTTCTTTTTCTCTTCTGTGAGTTTTTGGAAGACTAGGACTCGGGAGCCTGGCTTCTGGACCAGGTCTTGCCATTACTGTAATGTACAGCTGTTGGTCAGGGTGCGATTTTGGTCCTTCCTGAAAGATCATGGCTTAGTCAAGACCAAAGTTACCTCCAGTGGCCAGTCAACGTCAAAGGTTGGCCACTCAGATGCACAAAAAGTCTGCCAAGGTCCTTTCTTGATCTCCACAGGGAGGTTATGGGTTCTAGTCCTAACATCAGTCCAATGATTAAGAGTCAAACTAGGGTGGTCATCACAGACTGTCTCATCATCTTAGTGACAAAGAATACAAAGAGCACACAAACTGTCAACAAACACAAAGACCAAAACCAGAGAAATGACCCAGAGGATCGCTGAATCAGATGGCCAGTTCTCAACAAGAGGGTTACAGTATAAACCAGACTCAGGCAGATCAGAATACAAAACTCAGGGTGATCAGAATAAACTCAGACTGATCCAATCTCAGGCTGGACCATGCTTCAGAAACAACAGACAAACAAACCAACACAACAAGTGCACGTTAATTTCAGAAAACAGAAACAGACACTCAGAACAGAGACACTGGCTGGCACGCACACATTCCAGAGGGGATCCCCATACCTCCAAGTTGGTTCTCGGGTGTGAGGGGTGGTCGCGATTTTTGGCCAATGCATCAGTGGTAGAATTCCTTTTTGACATCTACAGATAGATTGTGAGCCCTAGTCTTAATTTCAGTCCAATGGTCAAGAGTCAGTCCAAGGGGAGTACTAATGGTCTATCCCATCGACCAAGTCATGTACAGGGAAACAAACAAAACACACAAAAATACCAAGAAGACCGAAACCAGGACTCGCTTCCTGCGGGACTTCCAATACCAAGAAACATAATCAGACAGCCAAGTGGGCACAAAATCTCTCCTCTCCAGGAGGGATTTAGGTTCCAACTTGGCACCCAGATGGGAAATCTCCAGGCATCCCTGGAGCTCCCTCAGAATTCCTGGGACATCTCCCAGGGTGGCAGCCAGTTATCCCCTGACATGTCTGTCAATAACCCTCCCTTCCATCCTGGTCTAGGAGTTCATTGCTCTCACGAGCTCTGATGACTGCAAACTGAAACCGAAAGTACCAAATTCAAACACAGCCAGCAGAGAAAGACATAGACAAAAACAGAATCTTACCTCCAAGAGGGGTCTTTGAGAAATGGGTTGGCCACAAAATCCCATGATGATCCCCCAACTGAAAGACCCCCATTTCGGGGAGACCCTCGCTCAAGTCCTGGGATGAGCCGGCACCCCAATAACGCAAGAGAAACCATTCTTGATGCAATATTGCATGAGATTTATTCGGGATGCTGAGGCCAAGCTCATAACACACACAGGGGCAGAGGAGATCGACCCTCAGCAGTTGCAGTTGAGGGTTTTAAAGAATAAACCACAAAGTGAGGGGAGGATAAGACCACAAAGAATGGGGAAGCCAAGTAAACATAAGAATGGGGATGGGGAATTAGAGCTCATCGCTCATGGAAAGGTTACAGGCTATCTTTGGCAAACATTCTTGGTCCCTTAAAGAATGGGGAAGCTGAGTAAACATCATAAGAATGGGGATGGTGAATTACAGCTCATCTCTCATGGAAAGGTTACAGGCTATCTTTTTGCAAACATTCTTGGTCCCTTACATTATGGGTCAGGTGCCTGGGTGGGTTACCCAGTGGTCATCTTTCTCTCAGGCTGAAGGCAAAAGAACAAAGAACTCCATGATGGGCTTCCTTTCTAGGGGTCTAAGAAACACATTGAGTTGGGGTCTTACACCTATCCCTGGATGGTTAGATATAGTTGTTTTTACAAGTATACTATCAAGTATGCTATGGGTGCAAAAGAAGGTCCCAGTAGATAACCTAAAACTCCAAGGGCAAACCCCTCTTTTTCAGTAATGTAGAGGAAAAAAGGATGAGTCAGGTCAGTGAGATGAAAAGCTAGAGCCTTAAGGAGATCCTGTTGGAGCCTTTGAAAGGGCTTGGTAATAGGATTGAGGAGAGGATTGTGGGTGGGTTCTAACACTGCTTCATATAAGGGATGAGAAAGAATGGAAAAGGAAGGAACCCACGAATGTAAAAACAAACAAACAAACAAACAAACAAACAAAAAACAAAAAAAACTGGCTATTCCTAAGAGTGATAAAATCTCTTCCTTTGTAGAAAAACATTTAGAGGCTGAATCAGACTCTTTCTATCTAAGGTAATAGCCTTGTGGGTTGGGGTAATTGTTAGTTCCAAATAGGTAACCTGAGGTGTGGACAATTAGACTTCAGAAGGAGAGACCCTGTAGCCTCAACTGGAGAGGAAATTTAGAAGAGCAGAGGTGTCAACTTGGCTAATTTCTAGAGAGAGACTAAATAGTAGGACATCATCTATGTAAAGTATAATTTTAGATTCAGGGACAGACAGAGATAGTCAGTCAGAAACCAGGGCCTGACCAAATATGTGTGGGTTGTCGCAGAATCCCTGAGGTTGAACAGTCCAGTTTAGTTGTGTAGTTAATTGGGTATCAGGATCTGTTCAGGTAAAGGCAAGTATATTCTGTGACTGGGCATCTAGAGGAATAGAGAAAAATGCATTCTTGAGATCTATGACTGAGAAATGAGAAGTCCCCAAGGGGATAGTGGTAAAAAGTGTGCAAATGTTAGCCACAACAGAATTGAGAGGAACCATTGTAGAATTAATGTGCCTGAGGTCTTGAACCAGGTGATCATACCATTAGGTTTCTTAACTGCTAGTGTAGGGGTGTTAAAGAGGGAAGAGGTATGGCAAAGGAGTTTTTCTTTCCTCACGGGGTCAGAAAAGATAAGATTAAGTTCCCTGAGGTTCTGGAGAGAGAGAGATGGTTGAGCTTGGGAAACGTACCTTGTAGAGTGCAGTAATTGGATGAAAACAGGAGAATGATGTTTATCAACAGAGGGTTTCTGTATGTCACAGACTCAGGGAGCTATATGAGAAGCTGGTAAAGGAAATGACATGGTAGTTTTACTAGGTTAGCTGGCTAGAAGGAGGAGAGGAACTGTTGCTGAGCTTGGATTTAAGTGAATGTGAGGAGCAAAGGAAATAGAGTTTCCCAGTCTGGCTAGAAGATCCCTTCCCAATAAGCAGACAGGACATGTTGGCACTATCAAAAATGAATGGGTGAGAGGTACACCCCTAAAAATGCAAATAAGTTGTGAGGTCTGGTGTGGGAAGTAAGGCTGTCCTCCTATCCCTACAATAGGAAAATTAGAAGGAGTAGTGGGTCATCCAAACTCCATCAGAACCTAGTAAGTGTCTTCAGGGTCCAAGAGAAAGGAGATGGGCTGCCCACAAACTACAATGTGTATTCTTTAGTTGAGGTTTTTGTCACAGGGAGCTCTGGGGGTACTAGTTAGTTCATATTGTTGTTCCTACTATGGGTCTGCAAATCCCTTCAGCTCCTTGAATACATTGTCTAGCTCCTTCATTGGGGAACCCGTGCTCTGTCCAATGAATGGCTTTGAGCATCCACTTCTGTATTTGTCAGGCACTGGCAGAGTTTCTCAGGAGACAGCTATATTAGGCTCCTGCCAGCAAGCTCTTGTTGGAATCCACAGTAGTGTCTGTGTTTGGTAGTTGTTTGTGGGATGGATTTCTTAGAGCCGCAGTCTCTGGATGGTCATTCCTTCAGTGCTTCTCAACAATTTGTCTCTGTAACTCCTTCCATGGGTATTTTGTTCCTCCTTCTAAGTGTACACACTTTGGTCTTCCATCTTCTTTAGTTTCATGTGTTTTGTGAATTGTATCTCAGGTATTCCAAGCTTCTGGGCTAATATCCATTTATCAGTGAGTGTGTATCATTTGTGTTCTTTTGTGATTGGGTTATCTCACTCAGGATGATATCTTCCAGATCCATTATTTGCCTAAGTATTTCATAGGTTTATTTCTTCATAGCTGCATAGTACTCCATTGTGTAAATTACCACATTTTCTGTATCCATTCCTCTGTTGAGGAACATCATGTGAGGATGTGGAGAAAGAGGCACATTCCTCCATTGCTGGGTAGATTGCAAGCTGGTACAACAACTCTGGAAATCAGCTTGGCAAATCCTCAGAAAATTTGACATAGTACTACCATAGGATCAAGCAATACCTCTCCTGGGCATATACCCAGAAGATGCTCCAACATATAATAAGGACATATGCTCCATTATGTTCAAAGAAGCCTTATTTATAATAGCCAGAAACTGGAATGTCTGTCTTTGCTTCTGGCAAATACATGGCTGTTCAGGATCCCAGTGTAGCTCTGAGCCTTACTTAGTGAACTTTTAAGCACACAAAATTTGATCTGTGGTATGGGGTGACATACCTTTGTTGTCAAGATCAATTGCTCAGAAGTGGAACGACAGAATCCGAAAAGCAAAGTCAGTTCATTTCGAGAATGTCCCAGAACTATGGACTTTGATGGACCAGGTCTTTGTTTTCATTTTGGCAGGTGGTGCTGTCTATATGCTGACTTTTATGAACTAAATGGTGCTTCCACCGTGGAGCCAATCATGCTGAGGTCTGGGGGCCTAAGATTTAGGGACCTGTTACATTTGCACTGGTCTTAGTGAATGAGACAAATAATAGGCTCAACCTGTTTTAAAAAGATGTGGTTGATCCTAAGGACCATTCCTTTTACTATATATATACTTGATTGCCTATAAGAACAGAGACTAGTACTATTTTTCTAATTAATGTCTTTGTTTCTTTTTCTCGTTTGAGTTATTGTTTGTTTGTTTGTTTTTACTCCTGGTGACTTAGTACAGAAAGAATATGTTCTTTCAAAGCCATATGTAGTCCCCCTTATCTTGTGAGAAGTAAGTCTAAGACTCTCCACTTTTGTGCCATTTCTAGAAGGGAATCTAAGTATAGTTTCAATAGATCTAGGTCCTGATCAACATGTCTACCTAGTTTGTAATGCATCAGAAGAGGCATATTGAGTCAAACCATTGTTACATTTCCACCAATTGGTCTCAGTAATATGGCTGTTGTCCAGAAGATTCAAGCCATAAGGCAGAATAATAGGCATCAGAGTAAGGAGAAGTGCCTAAGTTAAAGGTTTTGGATATTAGACAAGTCTCATCCCATTATAAGTCCTCTAATGTTAATTTGGGCTACCACAGTCACAATGAGTTTTGTAGGTTAGTGGACTGACATACTAGTTAATTAGGGAAGGGCTTGGTATCTAAGCATAGCCAGCATTCTTGGCACATTTCTGGCGGATAGTGATCAATTTCATTCCTCAGATCCCATCCTGTGGAACAGAATCTTGTTTCCCCAGGTTTTTCTTGTTATCCAAATGCAAGATTTTTTTTTTTTTTTACCAAAAATTTTAGATGTTTTCATTTTATGACCATTGAATTATATTTTTCTATGGTGTATTTTTTTGGGGGAAGGGACTTCCTATATATTCATCTGTGTTTTTTTAGGAAGCCTCTATTTTACAACCCGAATTTTTGAAATGGATTCTCTGTTTCTGGGGGCAGCTACAGGGCTTGTATAGAACTGTAAACTCTGTATTCCAATCTCAAAAAATAAATTCCAACATCATTCCTTTTTCTCGTGCAACTAGACATATAAAGTAGATATCAATGACAAAAGTCAAGATAAATATGGGTTTCTGGTCTGTAGTCATGCTAGCTAATACCTTCCCTGTATTTGTCTTCCTTAGTTTCCAAGTCTAGTCCTGAGAGCCATGGGTTTGGATGATTACCCTATCCTCATACCAATAGGGCAAATCATAAGAATAGAAGACCAGGGAGTGGAAGAATCTTGGGACTGATGAAATGGATCCATACTCCAAGATATATTCCATTTGGCAGGAACATCCATGGCTTCAAATTTCTTGATCTGGAAAGGGTGGATCCACGACGTAGTGTCAGCAGTTACCTTCATAATCATAGATGTGGAGAAAATCACCATGTAGCATCCCTTCCAAGCAGGTTCCAGCTGTTTTCAGTGCCCCTATGGCTACCTGTTTGACCCATACTTTATCTCCAGATTTGAACAAGCAGAAACTGGTGATGGCTTTAGATGTAGACTGAATCTCTCAAATATCCTGATAAATACTCTTTATGGGGAACTAGAGATCTTGTAGTAGCTTGATAATGAACATTAGAGAGATCTATCAACTGCTGGCCTCTGAGCTTGGGAAGCAGTGGGGGAAATCTTTCAAATGTAAATTCATAGGGACTAATTTATTATCTATATGGGGTACAGAAGCCCAAAGCAAAGGAAGGTCTATTTAACATTTGCTGGACTCTAATGAGAGCTTTGCTAAAGTTTCTCTTAATGTCCTCTTTTATTTTAACCTGCCCAAATTCTGAGGATTATATGCATAATAATGTTTTCAATATGTGTGCAAATCTTTTGTTAATTGTTAAGTTATGGCTATGAATGCTGGGTCACTGTCAGACGCCATTGCTAGAAGATAATCAGGAGACCAGTTCCTGGAGGAACTTTTAAGCTACTATCTGAGCAGGTTTAGTCCAGATGAATGCTTCAACCCACCTGGAAAAGGTGTAACCTCCCCCCCACAGCCTGAAAACAGGCTGAGCAGGCTTGACTTGTCACTAGGAGATCACCTGGAGTGGAGCCTGCCACCCTATTATTCAACCACTGCTGCTGCTGCTACCTGCTGCCTAGCTGTTCCATTGCCTACATGTGGACACATGCAGCTGGACTCCAAGGATGATTCAGTGGGAGTGGGCCCCCCTCTTTATAAGCACGTGTTCCCCTATATTAAAATTGAACCTTGATCAGACTATTGTCTTGGTTCCATCCTTTCTCTCATAGCCTAGATTCCCTCTTTTCTTCCAGATTCCAAGATGCCTTCCAGGCTCGAACCCGGACATGTGAGCCACTGGCCAGCCTCAACAATTTGGCGAACCAATGCAGGACCTGAGAAAGGCAGAGGACATTTGGAAGAAACACTGCTGATTTGTAGCTCCATGCAAGAAGAAAAGAATTAAAATTTGTACCACAGAAGGTTGGTATGGGATAAGATGGATCAGTGCTATACCAGCACGCTGGATTCACTTAGGTTTAGCAGTGAGCTACCGGGAACTAGGAACTCAACAGGCAGGCCTTTGGCTGCAGCTTCTAGAAGCTGTTTTTTTAGGAGAGAGAAATATTAGGTTTTAATAAAAGGGATTTAATAATCAGGCAGATGGCCGCAGTTGGAAACTGCATTAGGCAGAAAGAAAGTGGATTTTGAAACTCTCCCAGGGACAGAGAGAAAATTGGGGAATCCCCCTCTTGTGTGTGTGCCAGCTGGTGTCTTCATTCTAAGTGTCTGTCTTATGTTTCCGGAATTGAACATGTGCTTGTTGTATTGGTTTGTTGTCTGTGTTTTGTTTCGTGCCTCTGAAACATGGTGCAGTCTGAGTTTAGATCTGCCTGAGTTTGTTTTCTCTGGTGTTTATAGACAATGGGATTTTATGAAATGTGCGCTTGATATTTGCAGCTGTCCCTTCAGGCTGTGGTCAGCAGATGTGCTAGGAAGACTGTCACCTCACCAGGGGACACCCTGGGAAGTGGGAGAGCAAGAGTCACCTGGTGGTCTCCAGAGATTGGTCAAGATGGACCAAGTTTTGTTTATGAAAAGGAAGCTTACCCTTCTAATTCTTTTGCCTGCTCATTGAGGACAAGTAGGGGTTCCACATGTCTGGAGCTGTTGGTTTCTGCTTTGTGTGTTTTGTGCATGTGTTTAGAGCTATGTGAAAATTTAGAAAAGTGCTGGTATAGCTTCTTCTTCTTCTTCTTCTTCTTCTTCTTCTTCTTCTTCTTCTTCTTCTTCTTCTTCTTCTTCTTCTTCTTCTTCTTCTTTTTAACTAGTAATATGCTCAGTGTGTCTTCACAATCAGCTCATAAATTATTGGTTAAGATTAAATAATTGTTATATTGGTAACAGAAGTTTAGCCTTAATTTGGCAACTCAGGAATCTTTTCAAACATGTGGTGGAGCAGGCCAAAAAACTGGGCCTCCTAAGATACTTTTAACTGAGATAATATTTAATGTGATTGTTATCCTAGAAAGTAAGATTAAGATAAAATTTAAAGCAATGTCTCTTTTATGAAGCGTTAAAACTTACATTGTCATGCATTCATAGATATAAATTGGCAGCCAAATTTTGCAATGTAGTAGTGAAGTTTTAATGTTGATTCTTAAAGTGATAAATTGTTTTGAAATTGGGTTTTGCTTTCCCAAAGTTATAGATATAATCTAATGTTGCAAAAGAAACTTAGTAATTCTAATATCATCCTCATGGCAAGAGGAACTAAGCTCAGAGCAGCTTTTGCTTGGTTTGTGTGACTTTCCTTTGTCTTGCAAACAGTGCCTAGGGAAGCTCTGGAGATTTGCCTCCAGGGGAAATTCCCTTTAGCTAAAAGAGCATCTTTGCAGATCTAGCCAGATGCTGTTTTAATAAAGTTCAAATCCATAGTTTATAAAGGATCAATCAGACTGTAAAATTTATAAAGGCATTATAATCTGGCTTGCCTACATTTTATATAGTTATTATAGATATAAAAGTGTGTTTCTTTTTTCTCTCTCTCCTTTGCATCTTAATGATTGTAAAGGTTTTGCTTCAAGTAAGTTTAAAATAACTGGAATATTTTGCCTCTAGATATGGATAAATATTGATCTACATTATGTACGAAATTTTTATCATTTCTGCTTCTATACAACAAGCCAAGAGTTTGAATCTTCCAGTGTACATTGTTTTCTAAGTAGAAATATTTTATTAGCTAATGCCTCTCAAGGGAAGTTTACTTTAAATCCTTGCTCTCACACAAGGAGCTTTTAAGTTTTGGGGAGTAGCTGTTGCTCCTGAAAAGATTCAGAGGCGATATCTTTTTATTACTTAGGGTTTTAGTTTACTACAGAAGGCTTTGCAGAAAATAAAGAAAGCTTTTATAATTGTTATTAATTATTTTTATTAGGTATTGTCCTCATTTATATTTCTAATGCTATCCCAAAAGTTCCCCATACCCTCCCCCCCACTCCCCTACCCACCCACTCCCACTTTTTGGCCCTGGCATTCCCCTGTACTGAGGCATATAAAATTTGCAAGTCCAATGGGCCTCTCCTTCCAGTGATGGCCGACTAGGCCATCTTTTTATATATATGCATCTAGAGTCAAGCGCTTCGGGGTACTGGATAGTTCACCTATATATATAATGTTGTTCCACCTATAGGGTTGCAGATCCCTTTAGATCCTTGGGTATTTTCTCTAGCTCCTCCATTGGGGGCGCTGTGATCCATCCAATAGCTGACTGTGAGCATCCACTTATGTGTTTGCAAGACTCCGGCATAGTCTCAAAAGCGATAGCTATATCAGGGTCCTTTCAGCAAAATCTTGCTAGTGTATGCAATGGTGTCAGCCTTTGGAGGCTGATTATGGGATGGATCCCTGGATATGGGAGTCTCTAGATGGTCCATCCTTTTCTCTCAGATCCAAACTTTGTCTATGTAACTCCTTCCATGGGTATTTTGTTCCCAACTCTAAGAAGGGGCAAAGTGTCCACACTTTGGTCTTCCTTCTCCTTGAGTTTCATGAGTTTTGCAAATTGTAACTTATATCTTGGGTATTCTAAGTTTCTGGGCGAATATCCACTTATCAGAAGTACATATCACTTGAGTTCTTTTGTGATTGGGTTGCCTCACTCGGGATAATGCCCTCCAGGTCCAACCATTTGCCAAGGAATTTCATAAATTCATTCTTTTTAACAGCTGAGTAGCACTCCATTGTGTAAATGTACCACATTATTTGTATCCATTCCTCTGTTGTGGGGCATCTGGGTTCTTTCCAGCTTCTGGCTATTATAAATAAGGCTGCTATGAACATAGTGGAACATGTTTCTTTCTTACTAGTTGGTACATCTTCTGGATATATGCCCAGTAGAGGTATTGCGGGATCCTTCAGTAGTACCATGTCCAATTTTCTGAGAAACAGCCAGACTGATTTCCAGAGTGGTTGTATAAGCTTGCAGTCTCAATTGTTATTAATAATAATCAATGTTAATCAAATATTAGCTGTGCCAACAACAATTCTTTGGCAAGAGAAAACATTATTGTAAAGTCATTTTCTCATCCTCCCAGCCAATTGTTGGCCCACGTGGAGCCAGCTAGCTGCTGGCTGCTGTGGGGCGGGACCTTGGGGCACACAGCTTTCCCTGAGCTGTAGTGGTTCGGGAGGTCTCCAGAAAGTGGGAGGCTTTGTAAGGAACTCAAGAGAGGGCTGCCCTTGCCATTGCCCCATAAGCCTCCACCTGTCCCGACCTGGGTAGCCATAATTTTTGCACTAAGACTCAGGGTGGGCTTTCTGGCCTACAACAGATTGGGCTGCCTTCAGCCTCTTCTGCCTGAGAGGAAGGCCAAGGGTGTGCAAGGCCGAGGTGTCGTTCACCTCAAAACACAGTTTCTACATCCTATTAAAACTACTTTGGTACTAATAAAGGATTGTAAGATATACTTGTGTATTTTAGAAAACCTATAACAAAATTTGTGTCTTAAAAACCTGACTAAGTGTCTGTTCTGTGTTCAAAACAGCAATTAATTTAGTTATTACAAAATATTAATCTATTGCATACCATCATTTTAAATAAGATTGACAATCAATATCCCAAAGATAAGTTAAGAATTGTTTTTATGCATGCTTCTGTAGCTTCTATAAATCCATGCATGCATACATCCCAATTATTGTGTTTAAAAACAACCCCTGTATGGGAAGTAAGTAGATGTAAATTAGATCACATGCTTATTCTTCCCACTGTTTCAGCACAGATAATTACGTTGTGTGCTGTAGATGGTGTTTTAAAATGCTGAACAATCAAACCTTCATTTGTATATTAATAGTAAATATTATGTCAGAGCTCACAATTGCTTAAGATTTTTCGTCCTTCAGATGCTATTAATCTCAAATTTGCAATTGCTTATGCATATACAACTCATAGAAAAAATGCTGTCCTTTTAAGAAGGCTGGTTTTAGACATTTAATAAATTTTTCTCGATTGCCTAGATAACTTAAAGCAATGCCATGTTGGATTTATATCTCAGGCAGTCTATAGGTCCTACATATTCTTTATATATTCAAAACAATTATGGTTTAATATAATATTTTAGTATTCTTGAAAATTGTGCCTATAAAATTCTTTCCTCAGTGTCCTCAGTTACTACTTGTTTCCACATAAGGGTGTGAATTCTTGAGGAATTAGACTTAATAAATTGCTGCAAATAAATGCTCTTATTCCTAAGTTAATAAATAAATTATGCACATGTAACTATTAATAACTTTTCAAGCCTTCTAGTTACAACCACTCATTTTTTTATTTCTACTTCATTCTTTTTTTTAATTAGGTATTTTCCTCATTTTCATTTCCCAATGCTATCCCAAAATTCCCCCATACCCACCCCCCCCCACTGCTCTACCCACCAACTCCCCCTTTTTGGCCCTGGCGTTCCGCTGTACTGGGCATATAAAGTTTGCAAGTCCAATGGGCCTCTCTTTCCAGTAATGGCCAACTAGGCCATCTTTTGATACATAGGCAGCTAGGGACAAGAGCTCCGGGGTACTGGTTAGTTCATATTGTTGTTCCACATATAGGGTTGCAGTTCCCTTTAGCTCCTTGGGTACTTTCTCTAGCTCCTCCATTGGAGGCCCTGTGATCCATCCAATAGCTGACTGTGAGCATCAACTTCTGTGTTTGCTAGGCCATGGCATTGTCTCACAAGAGACAGCTATATCTGGGTCCTTTAGGCAAAATCTTGCTAGTGTATGCAATGGTGTCAGCATTTGGAAGCTGATTATGGGATGGATCCCTGGATATGGCAATCACAAGGTGGTCCATCCTTTCATCACAGCCCCTAATTTTGTCTCTGTAACTCCTTCCATGGGTGTTTTGTTCCCAATTCTAAGACGGGGCAAAGTGTCCACGCTTTGGTCTTTGTTCTTCTTGCGATTCATGCGTTTAGCAAATTGTATCTTATATCTTGGGTATCCTGAGTTTCTGGGCTAATATCCACTTATCAGTGAGTACATGTTCTGTGAGTTCCTTTGTGATTGGTTACCTCACTCAGGATGATGCCCTCCAGGTCCAACCATTTGCCTAGGAATTTCATAAATTCATTCATTTTAATAGCTGAGTAGTACTCCATTGTGTAAATGTACAACATTTTCTGTATTCATTCCTCTGTTGAGGGTCATCTGGGTTCTTTCCAGCTTCTGGCTATTATAAATAAGGCTGCTATGAACATAGTGGAGCATGTGTCCTTCTTACCAGTTGGGACATCTTCTGGATATATGCCCAGGAGAGGTATTGCAGGATCCTACGGTAGTACTATGTCCAATTGTCTGAGGAATCACATTTCCAGAGTGGTTATACAAGCTTGCAATCCCACCAACAATGGAGGAGTGTTCCTCTTTCTCCACATCCTCGCCAGCATCTGATGTAACCTGAATTTTTCATCTTAGCCATTCTGATTGGTGTGATGTGGAATCTCAGGGTTGTTTTGATTTGCATTTCCCTGTTGATTAAGGATGATGAACATTTTTTTTTCAGGTGCTTCTCTGCCATTTGTATTTCTCAGGTGAGAATTCTTTTTTCAGTTCTGAGCCCCATTTTTAATGGGGTTATTTGATTTTATGGAGTCTAACTTCTTGAATTCATAAATATATTAGATATTAATCCCCTATCTGATTTGGGATAGGTAAAGATCCTTTCCCAATCTGTTGGTGGACTTTTTGTCTTATTGACGGTGTCTTTTGCCTTGCAGAAGCTCTGCAATTTTATGAGGTACCATTTATCGATTCTCACTCTTACAGCACAAGCCATTGTTGTTCTATTCAGGAATTTTTCTGCTGTACCCATATTTTTGAGGCTTTTCCCTACATTCTCCTCTGTAAGTTTCAGTGTCTCTGGATTTATGTGGAGTTCCTTAATCCACTTAGATTTGTCCTTAGTGCAAGGAGATAGGAATTGATCAGTTCGCATTCTTCTACATGATAACAGCCAGTTGTGCCAGCACCATTTGTTGAAAATGCTGTCTTTTATCCACTGGATGGTTTTAGCTCTCTTGTCAAAGATCATGTGACCATAGGTGTGTAGGTTCATCTCTGGGTCTTCAATTCTGTTCCATTGCTCTACTTGTCTGTCACTATACCAGTACCATGCAGTTTTTATCACAGTTGCTCTGTAGTACAGCTTTAGGTCGGGCATGGTGATTCCAACACAGGTTCTTTTACCCTTGAGAAGAGTTTTTGCTATCCTAGGTTTTTTGTTATTCCAGATGAATCTGCCGATTGCCCTTTCTAATTCGTTGAAGAATTAAGTTGGAATTTTGATGGGGATTGCATTGAATCTGTAGATTGCTTTTGGCAAGAAAGCCATTTTTACTATATTGATCCTGCCAATCCATGAACATGGGAGATCTTTCTATCTTCTGAGATCTTCTTTAATTTCTTTCTTCAGAGACATGAAGTTCTTATCATATAGATCTTTCACTTCCTTAGTTCGCGTCACACCAAGGTATTTTACATTATTTGTGACTATTGAGAAGGGTGTTGTTTCCCTAATTTCTTTATCAGCCTGTCTATCCTTTGTGTACAGAAATGCCATTGTCTTGTTTGAGTTAATTTTATATCCAGCTACTTTACTGAAGCTGTTTATCAGGCTTAGGAGTTCTCTGGTAAAATTTTTAGGGTCACTTATATATACTATCATATCATCTGCAAAAAGTGATATTTTGACTTCTTCTTTTCCAATTTTTATCCCCGTGATCTCTCTTTGTTGTCTAATTGCTCTGGCTAGGACTTCAAGTACAATGTTGAATAGGTAGGGAGAGAG
The DNA here is from genome assembly GCF_000001635.26 of Mus musculus. Taxonomy (NCBI): domain Eukaryota; kingdom Metazoa; phylum Chordata; class Mammalia; order Rodentia; family Muridae; genus Mus; species Mus musculus. The sequence goes on along the minus strand of NC_000086.7, from coordinate 27,392,731 downwards.
TGGTCAGCCTTGTCTAGTCCCTGATTTCAGTGGAATTGCTTCCAGCTTCTCACCATTAACTTTGATGTTGATTACTGGTTTGCTGTAGATTGCTTTTATCATGTTTAGGTATTGGCATTGAATTCCTGATCTTTCCAACAATTTTATCATGAATGGGTGTTGGATTTTGTCAAATGCTTTCTCAGCATCTAAGGAGATGATCATGTGGTTTTTGTCTTTGAGATTGTTTATATAATGGATTACCTTGATGGATTTCCGTATATTGAACCAATCCTGCATCCCTGGGATGAAACCTACTTGGTCAGGATGGATGATTGTTTTGATGTGTTCTTGGATTCAGTTACCAAAAACTTAATTGAGTATTTTGCATTAATATTCATAAGGGAAATTGGTCTGAGGTTCTCTATCTTTGTTGTGTCTCTTTGCTGTTTAGGTATCAGAATAATTGTGGCTTCATAGAATGGGTTGGGTAGAGTACCTTCTGTTTATATTTTGTGGAATAGTTTGTGAAGAACTGGAATTAGATCTTCTTTGAAGGTCTGATAGAACTCTGCATTAAACCCATCTGGTCCTGGGTTTTTTTTTTTTTTTTTTTGGTTCAGGGACTATTAATGACTGCTTCTATTTCTTTGGGGGATATAGGGCTGTTTAGATCATTTAACCGGATCTTGATTCAACTTTGGTGCCTAGTGTCTATCTAGAAACTTCTCCATTTCATCCAGGTTCTCCAGTTTTGTTGAGTATAGCCTTTTGTAGAAGGATCTGATGGAGTTTTGGATTTCTTCAGGATCTGTTGTTGTGTCTCACTTTTCATTTCTGATTTTGTTAATTTGAATGCTTTCTCTGTGCCCTCTAGTGAGTCTGGCTAAGGGTTTGTCTATCTTGTTGATTTTCTCAAAGAACCAGCTCCACATTTGGTTGATTCTTTGAATAGTTCTTCTTGTTTCCACTTTGTTGATTTCGCCCCTGAGTTTGATTATTTCCTGTCATGTACTCCTCTTGGGTGAATTTGCTTCATTTTGTTCTAGAGCTTTTAGATGTGTTGTCAAGCTGTTAATGTGTGCTCTCTCCAGTTTCTTTTTGGAGACACTCGGAGCTATGAGATTTCCTCTTAGGAATGCTTTCATTGTGTCCCATAAGTTTGGGTATGTTGTGGCTTCATTTACATTAAACTCCAAAAAGTCCTTAATTTCTTTCTTTATTCCTTCCTTGACCAAGGTATCATTGAGAAGAGTGTTGTTCAGTTTCCATGTGAATGTTGGCTTTCTATTATTTATTTTGTTATTGAAGATCAGCCTTAGACCATGGTGGTCTGATAGGACGCATGGGACAATTTCAATATTTTTGTATATGTTGAGGTTTGTTTTGTGACCAATTATGTGGTCAATTTTAGAGAAGGTACCATGAGGTGCTGAGAAGAAGGTATATCCTTTTGTTTTAGGATAAAATGTTCTGTAGATATCTGTTAAGTCCATTTGTTTCATCACTTCTGTTAGTTTCACTGTGTCCCTGTTTAGTTTTTGTTTCCATGATCTGTCCATTGGTGAAAGTGGTGTGTTGAAGTCTCCCACTATTATTGTGTGAGGTGCAATGTGTGCTTTGAGCTTTACTAAAGTTTCTTTAATGAATGTAGCTGCCCTTGTATTTGGAGCATAGATATTCATAATTGAGAGTTCTTCTTGGAGGATTTTACCGTTGATGTGTATGAAGTGCCCCTCCTTGTCTTTTTTGATGACTTTGGGTTGGAAGTCAATCTTATCAGATATTAGGATGCCTACTCCAGCTTGTTTCTTCATACCATTTGCTTGGAAATTGTTTTCCAGCCTTTAATTCTGAGGTGGTGTCTATCTTTTTCTCTGAGATGAGTTTCCTGTAAGCAGCAAAATGTTGGGTCATGTTTTTGTAGCCAGTTTGTTAGTCTATGTCTTTTTATTGGGGTGTTGAGACTATTGATATTAAGGAAAAGTAATTGTTGCTTCCTGTTATTTTTGTTGTTAAAGTTGGCATTCTGTTCTTGTGGCTGTCTTCTTTTAGTTTTGTTGATGGATTATCTTCTTGGTTTTTTTAGGGCGTGGTTCCCGTCCTTGTATTGGTTTTTTTTCTTTTTTTCTGATATTATCCTTTGAAGGGCTGGATTCGTGGAGAGATAATGGGTGAATTTATTTTTGTCGTGGAATACTTTGGTTTCTCCATCTATGATAATTAAGAGTTTGGCTGGGTATAGTAGCCTGGGCTGGAATTTGTGTTCTCTTAGTGTCTGTATAACATCTTTCCAAGCTCTTCTGGCTTTCATAGCCTCTGATGAAAAATCTGGTGTAATTCTGATAGGCTTGCCTTTATATGTTACTTGACCTTTTTCCCTTACTGCTTTTAGTATTCTATCTTTATTTAGTGCATTTGATGTTCTGATTATTATGTGTCAGGAGGAATTTCTTTTCTGGTCCAGTCTATTTGGAGTTCTGTAGGCTTCTTGTATGTTCATGGGCATCTCTTTCTTTAGATTTGGGAAGTTTTCTTCAATAATTTTGTTGAAGATGTTTGCTGGTTCTTTGAGTTGAAATTCTTCATTCTCATCCACTCCTATTATGCATAGGTTTGGTCTTCTCATTGTGTCCTGGATTTCCTGGATGTTTTGAGTTAGGATCTTTTTGCATTTTCCATTTTCTTTGATTGTTGTGCCGATGTTCTCTATGGAATCTTCTGCACCTGAGATTCTCTCTTCCATCTCTTGTATTCTGTTGCTGATGCTGGCATCTATGGTTCCAGATTTCTTTCCTAGGGTTTCTATCTCCAGTGTTGCCTCACTTTGGGTTTTCTTCATTGTGTCTACTTCCCTTTTTAGGTCTAGTATGGTTTTGTTCATTTCCATCATCAGTTTGGAAGTGTTTTCCTGATTTTCTATAAAGACTTCTACCTGTTTGGTTGTGTTTTCCTGTTTTTCTTTAAGGACTTGTAACTCTTTAGGAGTGTTCTCCTGTATTTCTTTAAGTGAATTATTAAATTCCTTCTTTATGTCCTCTACCATCATCATGAGATATGTTTTTAAATCCAGGTCTACCTTTTCAGTTGTGTTAGGATCCTCTGGACTGGGCAAAGTGGGCGTTCTGGGTTCTGATGATGGTGAGTGGTCCTAGTTTCTGTTAGTAGGATTCTTACTTTTTCCTTTCGCCATCTGGCAATCTCTGGATTTAGTTGTTATAGTTGTCTTTTTTTAGAGATTATTACTCTGTTGATTTTGTTACCCTCTATCAGCAGACGTGGGTGACTAGCTCTCTCCTCTGAGTTTCAGTGGTCAGAGCAGTCTCTGCAGGCAAGCTCTCCTCTTTCAGGGAAGGTGCACAGTTATCTGGTGTTTGGACCTTCTCCTGGCTGAAGATGAAGGCCCAAAACAGGATTTTTCCCAGGAGCTCTGTTGCTTTGGCCAGGAAGGTGGCCGATTGTCTGGAGCCGAAGTTTGTGCCACCTCAGAAGCTCTCTGGCTCTTGCCTGTTCCAGAAATGGCTGGCCTCTGTATTCCACACCCTTACCAGTGCAGCCTGCCCTCCGCGGAGTCCCGGAGCCAAGGAGGCTCCCGCCGCGGGGGCCTGTGGCAGAAAACTCTCAGGCCGGGCGGACCCCTGTGCTCTCACTAGGAAGGTGGTCGGTTGTCTGGAGCTGTAGATGGTACCACCTCAGAAGCTCTCTGGCTCTCGCCTGTCCCAGAAACGGCTGGCCTCTGTATTCCACACCCTCACCCGTGCAGCCTGCCCTCCGCGGAGTCCCGGAGCCAAGGAGGCTCCGGCCGCCAGGGCCTATGGAAGAAACTTCTCGGGTCGGGCGGACCCCTGTGCTCTCACCAGGAAGGTGGCCCCTCCTGTATTTCTTTAAGTGAGTTATTAAAGTCTTTCTCGATGTCCTCTACCATCATCATGAGATATGCTTTTAAATCCGGGTCTAGCTTTTCGGGTGTGTTGGGTTGCCCTGGACTTGGCAAAGTGGGAGTGCTGGGTTCTGATGATGGTGAGTGGTCTTGGTTTCTGTTAGTAAGATTCTTACTTTTACCTTTCGCCATCTGGTAATACCTGGAGTTAGTTGTTATAGTTGTCTCTGTTTAGAGATTGTTCCTCTGGTGATTCTGTTACCCTCTATCAGCAGACCTGGGAGACTAGATCTCTCCTCTGAGTTTCAGTGGTCAGAGCGCTGTCTGCAGGCAAGCTCACCTCTTACAGGGAAGGTGCACACTTATCTGGTGTTTGGACCTTCTCCTGGCCGAAGATGAAGGGCCAAAATAGAACCTTTTCCAGAAGCTGTGTTGCTTTCACCTGTCCCAGAAGCTGTTAATTTCAGTAGTCCACACTCTCATCTGTGCAGACTACTTTCTGTGAAGTCCCGGAACCAAAATGGCTCCCGCGGATCCTGAGGCTAGGGCCTCTCCGTCCGGGCAGACACCTGACCTCTGGCCGGGAAGGTGGCCGGATGTCTGAAGCCCGAATATGGCGCTGCCTCAAAAGCTCTGTCACTCTTGCCTGTCCCAGAAGCTGTTAGCTTCTGTAGTCCACACTCTCACCTGTGCAGGCTGCTTTCTGCTGAGTCCGGGAACCAAGGTGGCTCCCGCCGCTCCTGAGTCAAAATCCTAGCCTCCCAGGCTGGGCAGACCCCTGTCATCTGGCCGGGAAGATGGCCAGATGTCTGGAGCCCGAAAACGGCGCTGCCTCAGAAGCTCTGTGGCTCTCGCCTGTCCCAGAAGCTGTTAGCTTCTGAGGTCCACACTCTGGTCTGTGCAGACAACTTTCTGTGGAGTCCTGGACATCAACCACTCACTCTTTAAGAGAAACAATTCAAAGTGCTATTAATCACTGCCCATGTTACGTGAATACTGACTATAACAGTCAAGTATTTGAGATGTTTTGTCAACAAGTTATTAATTCTAAAGGACAAGATATTGTGGAACTTTAAAACTTTAACTTTAAGAATGAAGACCAAAGTGTGGACACTTTGCCCATTCCTAGAAATGGGAACAAAACACCCATGGAAGGAGTTACAGAGACAAAATTTGGAGCTGTGACGAAAGGATGGACCATCTAGTGATTGCCATATCCAGGGATCCATCCCATAATCAGCTTCCAAACGCTGACACCATTGCATACACTAGCAAGATTTTGCTGTAAGGACCCAGATATAGCTGTCTCTTGTGAGACTATGCCAGGGCCTAGCAAACACAGAAGTGGATGATCACAGTCAGCTATTGGATGGGTCACACGGCCCCCAATGGAGGAGCTAGAGAAAGTACCCAAGGAACTAAAGGGAACTGCAAACCTATATGTGGAACAACAATATGAACTAACGAGTACCCCGGAGCTCTTGACTCTAGCTGCATATGTATCAAAAGATGGTCTAGTTGGCCATCACTGGAAATAGAGGCCCTTTGGACTTGCAAACTTTATATGCCCCAGTACAGAGGAACACCAGGGCCAAAAAGGGGGAGTGGGTGGGTAGGGGAATGGGGGGTGGGGTGGGTATGGGTGACTTTTGGGATAACATTGTAAATGTAAACGAGGAAAATACCTAATTAAAAAAAAGTTTACGATAAAAACAAAACAAAACAAAACAAAAAAAAAAAACAAAAAAACAAAAAAAAACAAACAAACAAAAAAAACTTTAACTTCTTAAAAGACAAAGAAGGGGGAAATTATATCCCTGTGCATATTATTTAGTGTATTTCTGTGCACATTATTTAAATCATACTTTTATTTTAGAATTTTGAAATTTGGATGTCAAAGAACTTAATGCTTTATAGTATCTTAAAAGGATCTACTTATTGGCATATGGTTTGATCCTAAACAGCTACCTTATTAGGGAAAGGAAAAACATAGGTTCTCTCCATGGAACACTGCAGAAGCATGATGGCTAATTCGTTTGACAAGCTGGCAGGTGAGTTGGCTCAGTGCCCTGACTGAAGTGACAAGGAAGCTAAATTGGGTACATGTTTTCGACCCATCCTTGCTTTCCATTTTTCCAGTTTGGACTAGTGAAGCTCTCTTGCTTCAAGCTTTTAAAACTTTATGGCAAAATGAACATCAGAGACTGTATATTCTGACTAGAAATATTAGTCATATAATAGTCATAATGATTTTTCTCTTTTCTTAAAGGTGACCAGTTATTCTAACACAGTCTTGGACTGGTCTTGTAATAAGTCCAATATTAGAGATTCCTATTGAAGATAGCTAAAAATCTTGATTATCTAGCAAAGTTGATTCAGAGCACAGCCTCCACTTCCAGAGAATCTCTGGCCTTTTTACTAATTCTAAAAGCCAGCTCCCACACACCTGGAGGCCAGAGCCTGATCTTGATTGTTGCTAATTTGCAACTGAATAAAGTACCTGTGCTTCCACAAAGAAACTGTGTACTGTTGCCTTTCACTGTCTGGATTTTGTTTTTCAAGCAGGTCAATCAACACCCTTCAGCCTGACTGTACCAGGTGTGCATCCCTGCCCCCAAGAGTGTGCAGATGGCAGCTACTAATTTTCATTCTAAAAGCATTCCAGTACATATTATGGCTTTTGGTCTGATTCATCAGGCCATAGAGACAATAAAGATGAGGAGGATGACCTCTAGCTCCCAATATAGCCTAAGAGTCACAAATTTTGTTGTGACAATTGGCATAATTCTTGTAGAGGCATTGCTGAACCCATACATGTGAGCTGTTGGCCGGCCTCAACAAAAAGGTACCTGCAAACCTAGCAAGTAAAGTTTTCCATCCCCTGGCAGGCTGAAGCTTGCTGAAGTCAGTTTCCCTAAAGTTGCTGAGGTGTTTATTTCATATTTCGAACCCTTCCTAGGTAAGGGCTCCCTGTTTTAGATTAATTTGAATACAAACCTGGCATAATCTTGAACCAGGATGTCCAGTTTAAGTGAAATGTACTTTAATCTGAGTAACTCAGAAAGTTGCATGGACCCCAGATGCCTGGTGAAGATCAATTACCAACAATCTTGCCAGTTGTTTGTGTGAGAATGATCTTTGCCTCTGATGTCCTCCATCAACCTGTGGATGTGAGCTGTATATTTTTTCTTTACAATGGAGTCTCAGGCGGCACCAGGTTGGGTTATGTCATCAGAATATAATATAAATAGATGTTAGGGGTGTTTGTTGGGGAGCCAGGTCAGCAACCTGGCAGTGGAGGACCACAGTTCATAGGAAAAGTCAAATAGCTTCTAGAAAGTTCAATAAATTCTCTTTGTTTTTAATATCCTGTCTTGTAGTGGTAAGATGCCGCCTTTATCGTTCATACATACATGCAGTGGACAGAGTAGTAAAAATCATAGCAAAGTCCATCTATATGGTAATGGTGTTTCCATTTTCCTATCTGAGAGCTTGACTCAGATTAATAATTTTTTGTTCTCAGGGCCGAGATACCTGGCTTATGACTACGTCATTAACAATAAAGTACCTGCTGTACAGCTGCCAAGCTTGTCATGAGTGCGCAAACATTTGGAATTCAGACCACAAGAATGCTGTAAGTTTAAAGATGCTTGTCCCCCAGTCTTCCCAGGAGAACCCTGTGCTGGTAGATGAGAGAGTTGGTTGTAGCTGAGAGATTAGGTTATAAGGGAAGATGAACAAATGCCAAAAGGGTGAATTCCAACAACCTCAGCTGGGCCCCTGGGAGAGTAGACAGCTTCAATCTACCAGAATATAGCTCTGGGGTGGATTCAGGGCAAAGCACAGGCAGCTCTATTCACATTTTCAAGCTGGAGCCAGGAGATAAGAATATTTGCCAATACCTTTGATTCTTTTTTCCATTAACTAAGGTCTGAGTCTTCAGGCACCCAGTCATCAGGGTCCAGGTTGATGCCGCAGCATGTCTTCCAACCCGCCTACCACCAGAGGGCAGCAGCGTACATTCACAACAATTGTTGAGAAGTCAGGAAGCCCAGGAATCTTATGTGTGGATGAGGACATAGCAAAAGGAGAAGCATTCCATACCACCTGCCTTCATGCCTGCCACGCCCTGGGTTTGGGCCCCCATCTGAACCATCTCCTGCACATAGCCATGCAATCATAATAAGGAATCTCGAGATCTGTGACAATCTCTCTCTTCTCCCCAGCCCACAGCTCCATCACACCCTACTCTAATCACTAAGGATCACTCAAAATACTTCACTGTCTTCTGTTTTTCCAAAGTCCCTAAGTCACTTTAAGACTTTCTATGTCCTCTGTAAACAGTCACATACTCATGTCTGGGGCTAGGTACACATGTGGAGATAGAGTGTAAGAGACAAGAATGAAGGAGAGAAAAGTGAGGAAGGAAAAATAAAGAGCTATTTATGTAGTAGGTCTGTGTGCCCCAAACACCATGGGATGATCCAAGGATATCCAGCATTAGGTGTGACTTCTTCAAAATAGTTTTGAGTAAGCAGCTTAGCCCAGAGAAGACCTAAGGATCCAAAGCATTGCTGCATATTACTACTGTGTGCAAAGAAGCCAGGAAGCTATCCCAGGAAATTTCATCACATCCCTCAATGGCAGATGCATTCTACTGAGAAGAGAGCAACGGGTTCACTTGGCAAATATTGCTGTCACATGATGTCGATGTATATGCATCTCCTATGACTTTAACTCCTCTGGAGCACTGCCTGCCTCAGGAGCCAGCACTTGTCCAAGCTGCCACAGGTCAACCTGGTTCTTGGTTCTCCTAAAGACTCCTTAGTCTGAGGGAACTTACATTCCCATACTTCTGAGACCCAAATAACCCATTTCCCAAATCCAGGCAGGAAAACCACACGGAAATATTTGGGGCATCTATGAGAAAATTCTCCTTCAGGTCAAAATCACTCTGTGAAGGCCAAGCTACCTTTACCTCAAGTCTACACCAATGGTAATGAATTTTTAATAAAAATTTCTCAGGAGAAATTTCTTTTACTATGACTGGCCTTTTTGCTTAATCTCAAAACCAGAGTTAATAATATACTCTGAGGTCACTTCAGACGTAGAACAATGCCAACTGTATGCATTTCCTTTGTATAACCTCTCTTTAAGGGACTAATGGAACAACCAACCTTACTTGCCTTGAGTTTTAAGTAACCAATCATTATAATCTGATGTAAGGCATAGCTGTTATTTTAAAATATGTTTTTCAATGCTTCTGACCCAGAGTGTAATGAATGTGTATCTATGTAAGTGTTACAATGATCACATTTGGAAAATGGTAAATAGGATCAAAGCTGTTTTTTAAAAATGAATACCCACCACAAATATTGAATAAAATATATAAATAGTGCATAAAAATGGTATTTGTAATGTTTTTTATCCAGATCAGTTGAAGTCAGTTATTTATTCACTTGAAAAACACTATGAAACATTTCTTTAGGTATCACTAATTTTTCCCCATATGGTGCTTTTTGTGTGGCTCAATGGGGGTAGAGACAGAGAAAGAGAGAGAGGGGAGAGGGAGAGAGAGGGAGAGAGGGAGAGAGACGGAGAGAAAGAGAACGAGAGGGAGCAAGCGAGCGAGCGAGCGAGCGAGAGAGAGAGAGAGAGAGAGAGAGAGAGAAATTGATTCTGTTATTCAAGCTGGTAAAGACACAGATTCATGCAACAGAGAGAAACAGTGGAAGATATTGGAGGGAGAGAAATAATAAATTCAAATCTTAGATCATTCTTCGTTAAATTCACCAAGGAAATGCATTTATATTTATTTTCCATAATTGCCACAGACACTCTGGGCCCCTTTGTCTGCTTGGAACAGGTCTCTAGTTGTGGGTGGGCAAAGCGTAGGATGAATTCACAAACAGACACACACAGGAGAGGTTGTGTGAAATCTGAATGTATTTTTCAAATCAAGCATCAGACTTTTTATGCAGAAGACAATAAGGAAGTTGGGTGACATATTCGTAAGTTACAAATGAGGTGACCAGAATCTTACATAAAACAGAGTAATGCAAACACAAGAGGTCTAAAGGGAACCACCTGGGATAGAATTCATTGATAACAACTAGGATCAACAAGGGCTCCATCTAAGATTCACAAATCTTAGATGCCAGGGTCAAGGACTTTGCGCCCTTGCCATAGTTCCTATTTTAGTCTATTGTATAGTCCATCTTCCACTTACGCCATTGTAAATATGTGTGTGTATAGGTGTAACTTCGCTATAGTTCTAAGTATCTATTCTGGTTACTCTTTTGGTCTGAAACTTCCTTCTTCCTCAGTGATGGTAAATTCCTGTGTAAGGGAGTGACCTAGCCTTTATTCAAAGTGATAGTATAGTACCAGAGGCTATTCTGATTAGCAACATTCTTACTGAATTTCAAGCCCATGGCCTTGCTCAAGGATGTTCTAGGACTGTTGGAACACTGGCAGAAGGCTTTAGCTATGTCAGAATTCAAACATAAAAGGCACTTATAATAGGAAAATACTGAAAGAGAGCACGTGGATCCATACACTAGACTAACTCGGGAATGGAAAATTAATGTATGGGTTAGAGGGAATGCCAGACTCCAGGAGGAGAGCTTCCTTGAAGCTCTTTGCCTCATGAGTGACTTTCAAGCCTCTCAGCTTAAGTTGACTCGACCAGAGCGCATGGCACATAATTTAACACTGATGGTTTTTGGGTGCTCTAAAATCATTTCTACATTCAAACAATTGCATTTTGGTATTCAATGTGGGTGATATTTTTGTATTTTAGGGCACATTGCTGTGTTACCTAGCGATGTCAGAAGGTGGGGACCTTGAATATATTTTGAAAGCCAGATGTCAGCACTTGATTGCTGAGTAGTCCCTGAAAAAGCACAACTTTATCACTAGGATGTAAAAGAATAGTAATGTGGTCCTGTAAATCAATAATAATAATAATAATAATAATAATAAGAAGAAGAAGAAGAAGAAGAAGAAGAAGACAGTTTTGAGTGACCATGTGACCATTGCAGGAGACAAAACTCCAGGCTAAAGAGCATCAAAGTAATGGAGATGGGCATTGACAGAAAGGAGGTCATGTCAACTATTTACCAGACTTTCAGGAATACAGGATATAGGAATATTCCAGGTCTTGAAGTATAACTCTATATGATCTTCCTGAAGTTATTCTTGGATTAGCTGATACAAATGTTTACGTTTGTCCCCTTAATTACACATTAGTGTGCTGAAACAAGAAACCCTTCCATTCAAGAACATTGGATAGGAGTTTTTCAGTAGCTCCTTGAGAAAGAATGTTCTGGGACAGAGTTTTACAACTCCATTGAGACAGAAACTTCTACCCTAAAGAGAGCAAGGAGCCGGGCGTGGTGGCGCACGCCTTTAATCCCAGCATTCGGGAGGCAGAGGCAGGCGGATTTCTGAGTTCGAGGCCAGTCTGGTCTACAGAGTGAGTTTCAGGACAGCCAGGGCTACACAGAGAAACCCTGTCTCGAAAAACCAAAAAAAAAAAAAAAAAAAAAAATGAGAGCAAGGTAAGGGGGAAATATAGAGTTGAAAATGTGAGCTTTGCTTTGAAACCTTGCACACACTTATTCTGTACTTTGATGGGGGAATTACCTTTGCCATGAATCCTTTGACTTTCAAAAGTTGGGGAATTGGTATACCAAATAGAAACATCATCTACTGTGCCTACAGTGTCTTTTTTGAGAACAAGTTTGATGGAAACTCGAATATAAAGTTTATTAAAAAATTCAACTGAGTTCAGTATCTGTCTGTGGAATCAGGTTTTTGATTTTGGCAAGTAAATTAAGGATATGTGGAAGGAGTTAACATAGTTGTCAGAAATCTTTATTATTTCAATTATGTATAATTTTATGATTGAAATTACAGATTCCAGCCTAATCACGAACTTTGTTTAGTGGTAGTAATCGTATTTCTTACTGTTTTAGGATTTAGGGATGGAGTTGAGTGGCAAGGTGCTTATTACACTTGATGCAGTGTCTGCTTCTTTAGCAATATTACCTTCTGCTGAGTCAACCCTAGTATCATAGAACTGGGATGTAAGCAACTGTTTCATAATAATGCATTGCCACACACTACCTGATCCTCTACTGAGCAAAACACACCAACTCATTACCTTCCAAACTCACCGTTGGCTACTCAGTATCTTGGCTACTTCTGGCTAGATATGTGCCTCTAAGAATGAGTCATATGACTCAGCCTGGGAGACAAAGACCCCGTTGTGTCACCATTTCCACTGTACTGTGAGAATTAAATTCTCCCAAGGGACAGGAACCATACGATATAACTATCCTTAAGGAACCTTCTCCCTTTCTGGAAAAGAGATCAGAACCCTCAGATACAAAAGCGTGGACACTGGATCCAGGGGCTGAACACAGGCCCTCTCACTTGGATGTTGGTACAGGATCTTAGTTATCATCTTGACTCCTCAAATGCAGAGTGATGCCCAGGGTGGTCATGCCTGCCAAGGATTTGCTATCGCTGTGGTCCATACCACACCCAAAGTCCTAGAGAACATACAGTATAAAAAGGTGGGTCGCTGCCATGGGGGACACAATCACCTACCTCAACTAGTTACTAGGCTCCTAAATAGCTTCAAACCTGGATGGGAGAGGATATATTTCATCTTACTCTGGAAGGGGGAAATGCTGTGGTTATTCTGTTTCCTTAACAAAAGAAAAATAATGATAGTAATTACTAACCAAACTGTGTGCTCTTCTCTAGGGCATATATTGCTCCCACTCTCAACATTCAACAGTTAGCAGTAGTTTTTGTATAGGGTTGAGGCCTCATGGGCGTTCTATGTCCACTTTGCCACATATCCTGTCCATCTTCATCTCATGTTTAAACTATCATACTGGTGAGTCCTGATTAGTATAGAGAGAGTAAGGAGGGATATATGGGAAGGCCTGAAGGGAGAAAAGATAAGCGATAAACAATGTAATTATAGCATAATCTCAAAAATTGAATGAAATTTCCTTCCTCTGGCTGGACTTCCTGGTTGGTCCTCAGTGGGAGGGGATGTGCTTAGTTTGGCTGGGACTACCTGTTCCAGGGCAGGGTGAGACCTGAGGGGACTTCCTCTACTCTGAGAAAACAGGGAGGGAGTAGTGGGGAAGGGATGTAAATTGAATAAATAAATAAATAAATAAATAAATAAATAAATAAATGGAAGAAACCTTTGAAGTTGGTTGTGCTGGCTCATACCTTTAATCCCAGCATTCAGGAGGCAGAGACATTCACAGATCAGAGTTGGAAGCTAGCCTGTTGTACAGAAAGAGTTCCAGGAAAGCCAAAGCTATAGAGTGAAACCCGTCTTAAAAAAAAAAAAAAAAAAAAAAAAAAAAAGAAGTAAAGAAAAAGAAATAAAGAAAATTAGGAGCTGAAGGGGTTAGCAGCCCCAAAAGAGGAACATTATGAACTAACCAGTACCCCCAGAGTTCCCAGGGACTATATCACCTATCAAAGAGTACACATTGTGAGAATCATGGCTCTATCTGCATATGTAGCAGAAGATGTCCTAGTCATTCCTCAGTGGGAGGAAAGGCTCTATGTCGGCTCTATGCCCTACTGTAGAGGTATGTCAAGGCCAGGAAACAGGCGTGGGTAGGTTGGTGAGCAAGGGGAGGGGGAGGAGATAGGGGGTTTTGGGAGAGGAATATAGGAAAGGGAAAAACATTTGACATGTAAATAAGGTAAATATCTAATAAAATATATTTTGGTCTATAAAAAGTATAAAAAAATAAAATTCAAAAATATTATTAGCTGTGATTCTCCTTCATGGAATGTCACAAGTCCATACATGGGATTCAAGATTGAACATTAGAATGAAAAGAAGAAAAGAAAAGAAAAACCAGCAAAGTAAAGGCAGAACAAAGAAAAAAAAACCTTTAGGGGACCAGAGGCTTTCCCTAAAGTTATATCCTGACAGTTATATCTGTTCCTCAACATAGTTTGACGTGTCTGGCTACAGTGGGAGAAATTCTGCCTAGCCCTACAGAGACTCGATGTACAAGGGTGGGTGGATACCCACAGGAGGCCACTGCCCTCTCAGAGAAAGAGATACAGGATAGTGGTAGGGTCTCTCTAAGGGGGGACAAGCAGTAGGGAACACTTGATATAGATATTTAATTTTAGAAAAGACTTTGATGTCAGTGACAATGATTCTCCCAAAAGTTCTTTTATTGTTTATAATGTTTTGGGTATATTGTTTTTGTTTGTTTGAAATTAAGAATTGCTCTTTCTATTTTTGTGAAGAATTGTCTTGGAATTTTGATGGTATTTGCATTAAATCAGTGGATTACTTTTGGTAAGATGGCCATTTTCACTGTTAATCCTACTGATTCATGAGTAAGGGAGATCTTTCTGTCTTCTGAGGTCTTCCCTTCCTTACTCCAGGGATTTGAAGTTCATTTCATACATGCCTTTCACTTGATTGGTGAGTTACACTGAGGTATTCTATGTTATGTGTGGCTACTTGAATGGTGTTGTTCCCTAATTTCTTTCTCATCTACTTTATCATTTGTATAAAGGAAGGAAACTGATTTGTTTGAGTCAATGTAATATCTAGCCACATTGCTGAAGTTGTTTATCTATCATAGGAGTTCTCTGGTAGAGTTTTGAGGGACATTTATGTATCATATCACCCATGAATAGTCATACCATGACTTCTTCCTTTCCAATTTGTATATCCTAAGATCTCCTTTTGTTGTCTTATTGCTCTAGCTAGAACTTTGCTGGTGGCCAGCCCTGGCAGGTTCTTCTCTTTTGTTTGTTTTGATGAGGCAGCAGAGTGGGGAGAGCATCAGTGGAGTGTAAGACTTCATATTACAAGATACAGGGTAAGACTGTCTTTCAAGATATCTAGAGTTGCTGTATAATAATAAAAAGTTTACTTATCTAAGTCTAAGTTACTTTGCTGCTGTAGCTGACCTGCCTCCTGTGTTTCTCTGAGACCTGAAACTGTGGCCTCTGGCACTTAACACCTCATCCTAAAATAGCATGGGATTAAGTAAAGAATTAATTGCTAGAGACTTTTCTCTTTTGTCCAGATGCCTCTTACTTCTCAGTCTAGGGGGAAGCATGGAACAATAAACTTCTATTGGATGAGAAGAAGAGAATAGTGCTCACAGAAGGAAAAATTTTGCATAAGAAAATATGCATAAACACATAAATTCACATAGAGTTACACAAATGCAAATTCATACATTCCAATTCAAACCAGTTAGGTTCAACTTGCATGAATTGTGTCAATTACATACTTACACGCACATATCCATACAGACCTATGCATATGATGCAAAGATCAAGCACTGGTGCAGGAAACTAACTCATTCTGGATGAAAAATGTGCTCCAACCTTTATTTTATGAAGAAAAAAGTTTCTACCCTTTTAATGCTGAATGAATTTAACACAAGATTATAAGAAAAAAGGTTTGTTCTTTAATAAGGCTAAGCTTGCCTTAGTAAGAAAAGACCTATTCTGTCCATGGTAAGGAGAAACTTGCCTGCTACTTCTGCTATCTCTGCAGGTTCCTTTTCCTCTTTCTCTCCACATTCTGCACATTGCTCTATTAGTTTTTATTTTTTTTAATGTTACATATAGTTTAGAATTTAATCCACTCTGCATTTTTTCTAATCTTGCTCTCTTCTCTTTCCCCCTTTCTCTCAACATCTTCTCTTCCAATGCTATTCCTATACTTCTAAGTTCTTGTTCAGCTCTGTTATGTCCATAAACTGTTCTATCTAAAAATTTCTCAGCTCATTTCTTCTCTCTTCTCTTTATCCTCAGCACTTACACATCTTACAGAATACATGACCACATGTTAAAAAGATCATCAAATGTTCACACATAAAATCATAAATTGAAATAGAAATTTACAACAGAGAATGCTTACATGCATATATACTAGGAGTAATTATCTGGCTAAATATTCATCACCTGTCACAGCTAAGAAGGTTCACTGAAAGGTAAAAACCATAAGTAAGTTATTAGTGAAGTTTTGTATAGTAAACCTAATCAATATTATATTTTCTATACCAGAGCCTTTAATTAATTGTTAGTTATATTTTTACGACCTTTGGTTAATTGTTTTACAACCATTTGGAATGTAGTAGTAGTGCATTGTAGTAGTACAATGTAATAGTAGTAGTAGTAGTAGTAGTAGTAGTAGCAGTAGTAGCAGTAGTAGCAGTAGTAGTAGTAGTAGTAGAAAGTCTGGTTATTATGTAGAGGAATTAACTGGTAACACATGGGAGAATGGCAGAGTTCTCATTGCAGTTTTGACTATCACAAAAGGATCTAGTAGCAGACCCACTATAAAAGAGCTTAATAAACACTGATATAACTTAAGGAAATCTGATAGGATCATTTTCAAGATTTAAGAGATCATGTATTTTCATATATAGCATCACTACAAGCCAGTATATTTTTGTAGATTTGCAGAGATCTGCTCAGAAGTGTGGGCTAATTCCTAGTGTTATGTTCAATTTATATGTTCAATATTAACAAGAAAAGCATTAGCAGGAATCGTTCCTGAAATGATTTTCTCCTGCGACATGCCTATTGGAGCAAATCTCTCGTGGATTATAATCCAAGACAGACCATCTCAGGAAGATCACATATTATTTATTAGCTTGTCATATGATGACTCCTGACAACTTCAAGTACTACATTGAATAAATAGGGAGAGAGTGGGCAGCCTTGTATTGCAACTTATTTTAGGAAGATTGCTTCAACTTTCTCTTCTTTTAATTTGATACTGGGTGCTGGTTTCCTTCATATTTATTTTATTATGTTATATTAGTTGTGTGTCAGGAGTTCCTGATCTCTACAAGACTTTTATCATGAAGGAGCTTTGGCTTTTGGCCTAGGCTTTTTCACGGTCTTGTGAGATGATAATTTTTTTCCTTTGAGTTTGTTTATATAGTGGATTACTTGATGGATTCTAGGGAAAGGGAATGGGGAAGATTTTTCTGTGAGCTGGAACTAGGACACATGGGCTCCAGAAGAATATGCAGTAGAGGATGGTCTTGATGGACATCAATCGGAGGAGAGGCTCTTGGTCCTATGAAGGCTTGATGCCCTACTGTAGGGGAATGCCAGGACAGGGAAGCGAGAGTGGGTGGGTTGGAGATCAAAAGAAGGGGGGTGGGATTGGGGTTTTGGAGGGGAAATGAGAAAAGGGGATAACATTTGAAATGTAAAAAAAAACCTTATAAATAAGAGAAAACTTGAAACACACAAAACAAAACAATCAAACAATCTTGCCAAAAGCAATCTACAGATTCAATGCAATCCCCATCAAAATTCCAACACAATTCTTCAACGAATTAGAAGGAGCAATTTGCAAATTCATCTGGAATAACAAAAAGCCTAGGATAGCAAAAACTCTTCTCAAGGATAAAAGAACCTCTGGTGGAATCACCATGCCTGACCTAAAGCTTTACTACAGAGCAATTGTGATAAAAAACTGCATGGTACTGGTATAGAGACAGACAAGTAGACCAATGGAATAGAATTGAAGACCCAGAAATGAACCCACACACCTATGGTCACGTGATCTTTGACAAGGGAGCTAAAACCATCCAGTGGAAGAAAGACAGCATTTTCAACAATTGGTGCTGGCACAACTGGTTGTTATCGGGTAGAAGAATGCGAATTGATCCATACTTATCTCCTTGTACTAAGGTCAAATCTAAGTGGATCAAGGAACTTCACATAAAACCAGAGACACTGAAACTTATAGAGGAGAAAGTGGGGAAAAGCCTTGAAGATATGGGCACAGGGGAAAAATTCCTGAACAGAACAGCAATGGCTTGTGCTGTAAGATCGAGAATTGACAAATGGGACCTAATGAAACTCCAAAGTTTCTGCAAGGCAAAAGACACCGTCAATAAGACAAAAAGACCACCAACAGATTGGGAAAGGATCTTTACCTATCATAAATCAGATAGGGGACTAATATCCAACATATATAAAGAACTCAAGAAAGTGGACTTCAGAAAATCAAATAACCCCATTAAAAAATGGGGCTCAGAACTGAACAAAGAATTCTCACCTGAGGAATACCGAATGGCAGAGAAGCACCTGAAAAAATGTTCAACATCCTTAATCATCAGGGAAATGCAAATCAAAACAACCCTGAGATTCCACCTCACACCAGTCAGAATGGCTAAGATCAAAAATTCAGGTGACAGCAGATGCTGGCGTGGATGTGGAGAATGATGAACACTCCTCCATTGTTGGTGGGATTGCAGGCTTGTACAACCACTCTGGAAATCAGTCTGGCGATTCCTCAGAAAACTGGATATAGTACTACCGGAGGATCCAGCACTACCTCTCCTGGGCATATATCCAGAAGATGCCCCAACTGGTAAGAAGGACACATGCTCCACTATGTTCGTAGCAGCCTTATTTATAATAGCCAGAAGCTGGAATGAACCCAGATGCCCCTCAACAGAGGAATGGATACAGAAAATGTGGTACATCTACACAATGGAGTACTACTCAGCTATTAAAATGAATGAATTTATGAAATTCCTAGCCAAATGGATGGACCTGGAGGGCATCATCCTGAGTGAGGTAACACATTCACAAAGGAACTCAGACAATATGTACTCACTAATAAGTGGATATTAGCCCAAAACCTAGGATATCCAAAATATAAGATACAGTTTCCTAAACACATGAAACTCAAGAAAAATGAAGACTGAAGTGTGGACACTATGCCCCTCCTTAGAAGTGGGAACAAAACACCCTTGGAAGGAGGTACAGAGACAAAGTTTGGAGCTGAGATAAAAAGATGGACCATGTAGAGACTGCCATATCCGGGGATCCATCCCATAATCAGCTTCCAAATGCTGACACCATTGCATACACTAGCAAGATTATGCTGAAAGGACCCTGATATAGCTGTCTCTTGTCAGAGTATGCCTGGGCCTAGCAAACATAGAAGTGGATCCTCACAGTCGGCTATTGGATGGATCACATGGCCCCCAATGAAGGAGCTAGAGAAAGTACCCAAGAAGGTAAAGGGATCTGCAACCCTATAGGTGGAACAACATTATGAACTAACCAGTACCCCGGAGCTCTTGACTCTAGCTGCATATGTATCAAAAGATGGCCTAGGCGGCCATCACTGGAAAGAGAGGCCCATTGGACACGCAAACTTTATATGTCCCAGTACAGGGGAACGCCAGGGCCAAAAAAGGGGAGTGGGTGGGTAGGGGAGTGGGGGTGGGTGGCTATGGGGGACTTTTGGTAAAGCATTGGAAATGTAAATGAGCTAAATACCTAATAAAAAATGGAAAAAAAAAAAAGAAATGAACTTTGCTGCAAGTAGGGGAAGAGAAAGTAGCTAGGGATCCTGTAGTAAAATGTGTGTGCTTGGGCACTATGTTTTCTATCAGAAAGACTTAGAGGATGCCAGGGCAATATTCCTATATCTCTGAGGATATGTGTAAACTGCTGGGCTGCTATTGTTTGCCATCTCTGATGGACATGGCCTCAAAGGGAAGTGGTATGCTATGCCTTCTGTATCTAGTAGGTCAAGAGATCTGGAGCCCTGTCTGTTTGAGGAGCCTGCACTGACTCTGGCTGCCAGAATCACTAGACCCTTCTTTCTCCCTGGACTTGAAATACTGAAAGAATATTTTGCCCTGCCTCTCTGCCACTCTCAAAACATGCCAAGCAAAGCAAAGCAAAGCACTGGGGGCCTCAGCAAGATAATTAGGTTTCATGATAGTATTTTGTCTAGAATGCTAAACTATCCTTTATCTAGTTACTTGGACCATTGCTCAGAAAAAACACCCTAAAAAGTGAACTGCCACCAGGCATCTAGGTGGCAACCTAGCATCTTAGGCATTTCAGGCTATAGGTGGATTTCCCAGAGTGAGTCATGGAAATGGCCTTTAAGTCGAAGACCACACAGGGCTCTCATTTCCACTGGACTGAGACAATCTAGTCATGGGTATTACACCATCAAGGCGTAGAGATTATACACATATAAGACAAAAGTAACACCACTCTTAGTTTAAATAGAAGACAGAATCCTCAGACACCAAACCATGAATACTGGGCCCAGGTCCTCTCACTGTGCTACAGCAATATCCTGACTTGGTGTAGCATCCTCAGCTGTAATCTTGACAGTAGCAAGGTAGACTCACATATCTCATCAGTGCTGTGCTGACACTGTGGAACTATAACCAAGCTTTTAGAGACCACTGCATATAGATGAAGTTGGGAAGGTGCCACTGCATATATAAGTACCTTCATCAACCAGGGCTTAGGGCAAGAAGTGGCTTCAAAACTTGCTGAAGGCAGGTCTCCTGTGGACACATGGATCATCCTGCACAAAAGCCTCAGAAACAAAACCACGGACACGGAAACCAGGTGTATAGTTCCATTATGCTTTGTTAGGAAATTACAATATCCTGAAATGGACATTGGCCCAGGACCCTCAGCTATCAGGTTGACCCCAGGGTATAAGAAAAACCCCAAGGCAGTCTTACCAGCATTATGGTACACCATGGTTACACTACACAACCAAGGTATTAGAGATCACTGGACAAGGGAAAAGTCATACATGCAGAGACAGACACCTTCATTGTATAAGGGATGGTGTGAGAAAATGCTTCAAACCTTGGTGAAGGCAGGTCTCAGGCAGAGACAGGGGAAAACTTACCCCATTGTCTTTACCTCTGAGGTCTTGTGTTTCTCAGATAGGAGTTCAGATTCTTATGAGAAGGACATTTATTGTCAAATCTCTTTCATCATATTGTCCAAAGACCACAGTCTATTCCATCAGGTACCCTAGGCATGGATTAGTGTCAGTTTAATGCCATCTTTTGCAGCTTGCTCATGGCTCATCAGGGAATACCCCACCCAAAATATATGGTGAAATAAGAGGTTATGCATGATCCCTATCTTGAGAGAAAAATATTTCATAAGAAAAATGCTGCATCTCTGGTTCTTCCTGCCTGTTGGGCTCTGCATACTGACCCATAGGGATCTCCTTGGGATTGCTCATCATCCATTATGATCTCCTGGTCTATTGAAATCTAATACTTCTCCCCACCACATCCCCTCAATGTTACTGAGTATATTTTTATTTTTATATTTTATCTAAGAGTCCCCATGTATCTCTATGGAAGACATAGCCGAATTTAGTATGTAGAATTGTATATCTTAATATATAGAAGGACAATATATTATAAATATAGCAGAAGAATTAATAAATCTTGATGCAAACTGGGTGTGGAGTCAGATAAAAGTTGCTTTTAATGGCAGTTAGACATCACTGGCAATGTGGATAGGATATTGCTATTGGGATAGTGTTTGTCTATTCTCCAAGAAAACATACAAAGATGTGGTAAATTTATTGTGGGGTATGGCCCAGCCAATGAAGCAGGTAAATAACACCATCCACAACAGCCACAAACCACAGAAAACATCTTGGGTAAGTACCCACAAAAATAAAAGTAGAGTATGACAAAACATTTTAAATGTTTATAGAAATAAATCAAAGAGGACACCAGAAGATGATATTTAGATCACTAAATTGCCTAATCATTAGAGAAGCTTCCCATAGCATCTGATGGGTGCAGAGATCCACTGTCAAGCATTAGGTGGAGATCAGGGAATTCCTTGGGATATGTGGAGAAATGATTATAGGAATAAGAGGGGTCAGGATACCAGGAAATCACAGTCTACAGAGTCAACTCATCAAGGCTTTTAGGTGTTCATTAATATAGAAGCAACAACCACAGAGCCCCTGTGGGTCTGTACTAGGCCCTCTACATTCATGATATAGTTGTGAAGCAAGGGGTTTGTGTTGTCTTCCTACCAGTGGGAATGGGGTTGTCTAAAACTCTTTTGACTGTTTGTGGAACCATTTTCCTACTAGTGGATTACTACATACTGTCTTGTTATTAAAGTATATGTTTGGGTTTGTTGCATCTTGTTATGTTCCAGGATTCAGTTTGATTATTTTCCTGAGTAATTTTGCATCAATGTTCATAAGAGAAATAAGTCTGAAGTTCTATTTCTCTGTTGAGTCTTTATATGATTTAGGTGTTGCTATGAACTGTGGTAGAACTATGACACTACAGGGTCGCTGTCGAATCAGAAAATGAGTTTGGCAGTGTTCCTTATCTTTCCATTTTCTGAAAGAATTCAACATACATTGAGTTAGTTCTTTGAAACTCTAGTAGAATTCTGTGTTAAATTGAATTGACCATTGACTTTTTATTTTCTTATTTGTTTGGGAGATTTTTAATGCCTGCTTCTATTTCTTTAGTGTTACTGGGCTGTCTAAAGTGTTTATGTGTAATTGATTTAACATTCATAATTGGTATCTTCTAGAAAACTCTTTTTTCGTTAAGATTTTCCAATTTTGCAGAGTACAGGATTTTTTTTTCTTTTTAGATATTTTCTTTATTTACATTTCAAATGCTATCCTGAAAGTTCCCTATAACCTCCCCTGCCCTGCTCCCCTACCCACCCACTCCCTCTTCTTGGGCCTGGTGTTCCCCTGTACTGGGGCATATAAAGTGTATAAGACCAAGGGGCCTTATGCAATAGTGTCTGAGTTTGGTGGCAGATTATAGGATGGATGCCCAGGTGGGGTAGTCTCTGGATGGTCCATCCTTACATCTTAGCTCCAAACTTTGCCTCTGTAACTCCGTCATTGGGTAACTTGTTCCTTATTCTAAGGAGGAATGAAGTATCCACACTTTGGTCTTCCTTCTTCTTGATTTTCTTGTGTTTTGCAAATTATATCTTGGCTATTCTAAGTTTCTTGGTTAATATCCACTTATCAGTGAGTGCATGTCAAGTGACTTCTATTGTTATTGGGTTACCTAACTCAGGATGATATCCTCCAACTCCATCCATTTGCCTAAGAATTTCATAAATTCATTGTTTTTAATAGCTGAGTAGTACTCCATTTTGTAAATGTGCCACATTTTCTGTATCCATTCCTCTGTTGAGGGACATCTGGGTTCTTTCCAGCTTCTGGCTATTATAAATAAGGCTGCTATGAACATAGTGCAGAATGTGTCCTTATTACAAGTTGGAACATATTCTGGGTATATGCCCAGAAGAGGAATTGCTGGATCTAGTGGTAGTACTAAGTCCAAATATCTGAGGAAATTCCATACTGATTTCCAGAGTGGTTGTACAAGCTTGAAATCCCACCAGCAATGGAAGATTATTCCTCTTTCTCCACATCCTCACCAGCATCTGCTCTCACATGAACTTTTTACCTTAGTCATTCTGTCTGGAGTGAAGTGGAGTCATAGGGTTGTTTTGATTTGCATTTCCCTGATGATCAAGGATGTTGAACATTTTTCCAGGTGCTTCTCAGTCCTTCAGTATTCCTTAGTTGATAATACTTTGTTTAGCTCTGTACCCCATTTTTAATGGGGTTATTTGAATTTCTGGAGTCCAGCTTCTTGAGCTCTTTGTACGTATTGGATATTACTCCCCTATCATATTTAGGATTAGAAAACATCCTTTCCGAATCTGTTGGTGGTCTTTTTGTCTTATTGACAGTGTCTTTTGCCTTAAAGAAGCTTTGCAAATTTACGAGGTCCCATTTGTCAATATTTGATCTTACAGCATAAGCCATTGCTGTTCTATTTAGGAATCCTACCCCCACCACACTCCGTGCCCAAATTTTTAAGGCTTTTTCCTACTTCCTTCTCTATAAATTTCAATGTCTCTGGTTTTATGTCGATCCACTTAGACTTGAGCTTTGTACAATGAGATAAGAATGGATCAATTTGCATTCTTCTACATGATAACCACCAGTTGTGCCAGCACCATTTGTTGAAAATGCTGTCTTTCTT
The DNA here is from genome assembly GCF_000001635.26 of Mus musculus. Lineage (NCBI taxonomy): Eukaryota > Metazoa > Chordata > Mammalia > Rodentia > Muridae > Mus > Mus musculus. The sequence continues at coordinate 27,368,971 of NC_000086.7, read as the reverse complement.
CCACTGGATAGTTTTGGCTCCCTTGTCAAAGATCAAGTGACCATCAGCATGTGGGTTCATTTCTGGGTCTTCAATTCTATGGCATTGGTACACCTGTCTGTCACTGTATCAGTACATGCAGTTTTTAATCACAATTGCTCTGTAGTACAGCTTGATGTCAGGCATGGTGATTTCACCAGAGGTTCTTTTATCATTGAGAATAGTTTTTGCTATCCTAGGTTTTTTGTTATTCCAGATGAATTTGAAAATTGCCCTTTCTAACTCATTGAAGAATTGAGTTGGAATTTTGATGGGGATTGCATTGAATCTGTAGATTGCTTTCGGCAGGATAGCCATTTTTACTATATTAATCGTGACAACCCATGAGCATGGGAGAGCTTTCGATCTTCTGAGATCTTCTTCTATTTCTTTCTTCAAAGACTTCAAGTTCTTACCTACAGATCTTTTACTTCCTTAGTTAAAGTCACACCAAGATATTTTAGATTATTTGTGACTATTGTGAAGTGTATTGTTTACCTAAATTCTTTCTCAGCTTGCTTATCCTTTGAGGAGAGAAAGGCCACTGATTTGTTGGAGTTAATTTTTATCCAGTTACTGCACTGAAACTGTTTATCAGGTTTAGGGGTTCTCTGGTGGGATTTTTAGGGTCACTTATATATACTATCATATCATCTGCAAATAGTGATATTTTGACTTCTTCCTTACCAATTTGTATCCCCTTGATCTCCTTTTGTTGTTGAATTGCTCTGGCTAGGACTTCAAGTACTATATTGATTAGGAAGGGAGAAAGTGGGCAGCTTTGTCTAGTCCCTTATTTTGGTGGGATTGCTTCCAGTTTCTCTCCATTTAGTTTGAGGTTGGCTACTGGTTTGCTGTATATTGCTCTTATTATCTTTGGGTTTGGGCATTGAATTCCTGATCTTTCCATGACTTTTATCATGAATGGATGTTGCATTTTGTCAAATGCTTTCTAAGCCTCTAACGAGATGATAGTGTGCTTTTTTTTCTTTGACTTTGTTTATATAGAGGATAATGTTGATAGATTTCCAGATTCAAACCATCCCTGTGTTCCTTGGAGGAATCCTACTTGGTCATGATGGATGGTCATTTTGATGTGTTCTTGGATTCGGTTTGCCAGGATTTTATAGAGTATTTTTGCATCAATATTCAAAAGGGAAATTGGTCTGGAGTTCTTTTTCTTTGTTGGATCTTTCTGTGGTTTAGGTATCAGAGTAATTGTGGCTTCATAGAATGAATTGGGTAGAGTACCTTCCATTTCTGTTTTGTGGAATAGTTTAAGGAGAGTTGGAATTAGATCTTCTTTGAAGGTGTGATGGAACTCTGCATTAAACCCATTTTGTCATGTGCTTTTTTTGGTTGGGATACTATTGATGGCTACTTCTATTTCTTTGGAGAAATGGGACTGTTTAGATCATTAATCTGATCCTGATTTAACTTTGGCACCAGGTATCTGTCTAGGAAGTTGTCCATTTCATCCAAATTTTTTAGTTTTGTTGAGTAAAGCCTTTTGTCATAGGATCTGATGATGTTTTGGATATCCTTTGGTTCGGTTGTTATGTCTCCGTTTTCATTTCTGGTTTTGTTAATTGGGATACTGTCCCTGTGCCCTCTAGTTAGTCTGGCTAAGGGTTTATATATGTTGTTGATTTTCTCAAAGAGCCAGCTCCTTATTTGGTTGATTCGATGAATAGGTTTTGTTTGTTTCTTTGTTTGTTTGTTTCCCCTTGGATGATTTCAGCCTGGTGTTTGACTATTTCCTCTTGTCTACTCCTCTTGGGTGAATTTACTTCCTTTAGTTCTAGAGTTTCTAGGTGTGCTGTCAGGCTGCTAATATATGCTCTCTCTAGTTTCTTTTTGGAGGCACTCAGCACTATGAGTTTTCCTCTTAGTACTGTCTTCATTGTGTCCCATAATTTTGGGTATGTTATGGATTCATTTTCATTAAACTCTAAAAAGTCTTTAATTTCTTTCTTTATTTCATCATTGGCCAAGGTATCATTGAGTAGAGTGTTGTTCAGTTTCCCTCTGAATATTAGCATTCCATTATTTTTGCTGTTATTGAAGATGACCCTTAGTCCATGGTGATTAGATAGAATTCATGGGATAATTTCAATATCTTTTTTATCTGTTGAGGACTGTTTTGTGACCATTTATATGGTCAATTTTGGAGGAGGTACCATGAGATGCTGAAAATAATGTATATCCTTTTGTTTTAGAATAAAACAATCTGTTGATATATATTAAAACCATTTCTTTCATAGCTTTTGTTAGTTTCTATTGTCTCTGTTTAGTTTCTGTTTTCAGGATCTGTCAATTGGTGAGAGCAGGGTTTTGAAGTCTTCCACTATTATTGTGTGAGGTGCAATGTGTGCTTTGATCTTTACTAAACTTTCTTTAATGAATGTGGCTGCCCTTGCATTTGGAGCATAGATATTCAAAATTGAGAGTTCATCTTCATAGATTTTTACCTTTAATGACTATCAAGTGGTCCTCCTTGTCTTTTTTGATAACTTTGGGTTGGAAGTCAATTTTACTCGATATTAGAATGGCTGCTCCAGCGCTTCCCGTCAGTGCCAGCAATGAGTCACCTTGGCGCAGAGTCAGCAGACACCCCCAAGGTCCCTAGGGGATATTCAATTCGATCTTAGGACCTCTGGTGAGTGAAACACAACTTCTGTTCCAATCCAATCACGTGGGACATAAGACAGCATTATGGAAGCAGAAGGCAGTCACAAGTCCCTTCCAGTTGGTTCCAGTACCTGGTCACCGTGGGCATGAAGTCAGCGGATACTCCCAAGGTCCCAAGCGGACAGCTTCTGAGGCAGACCCCATTTCAGGCTACAGACATCAGGACACCTTCCCTGCTAGAGGAGAGGTGTACCTCCCTCCCGGGAGGGCCTTGCCTGAGGACCTGGAGGAGCCATCTTGGTTCCTGGAAACCTCTAAGACTATTCTGCACAAATGAGAGTGTGGACTACAGAAGCTAATAGCTTCTGGGACAGGCAGAAGCCACATAGCTTCTGAGGAAAACCCCACTTCAGGCTCCAGACATCAGGGTACCTTACCTGACAGACGAGAGGTGTCCCCCCCCTTCTGGCAGGGCTTTGCCAGAGCACCTGGGGGAGTCATATTGGTTCCTGAATCCATCTGAGACTAGTCTGCCCAGATGAGAGTGTGGACTACAGAAGCTAACAGCTTCTGGGAGAGGCCCTGTTTCAGGCCTTCATCTTCTGTCAGGAAGCAGGACTGAATGGCAGATATCTGTGCACCTTCCCTAAAGGAGGAGATCTTGCCTGCAGAGAGGACTCTACACACTGAAAATCAGGAGAGAGCTAATCTCCAGGGTCTGCTGATAGAGGCTAACAGAATCATGAGAGGACCAAGGTCTAACCAGAGATAACTATAACAACTAACTCCAAAGATGATCAGGCAAACGTAAGGACGTTACTAACAGACACCAAGACCACTCACCATTATCAGAATGCAGCACTCCCACCTCACTTAGTTCTGGGCACCCCAACACACCTGAAAACCTAGACCGGGATTTAAAAGCATATCTCATGATGATGGTAGAGGACATCAAGTAGGACTTTAATAACTCACTTAAAGAAATACAGGAGAAAACTGTTAAGGAGTTACAAGTCCTTAAAGAAAAAACAGGAAAACACAAACAGGTAGAAGTCCTTAAAGAAAAACAGGAAGACACATCCAACAGGTGATAGAAATGAACAAAACCATATTAGACCTAAAAAGGGAAGTAGACACAATAAAGAAAACACAAAGTGAGGCAATGGTGGAGATAGAAAACCTTGGAAAGTAATCTGGAACCATAGATGGGAGCATCAGAAACAGAATACAAGAGATGGAAGAGAAAATCTCAAATACAAAAGATTCCATAGAGAACATGGGCACAACAATCAAAGAAAATGCAAAATGCAAAACGATCCTAACTCAAAACATCCAGGAAAAAACGGACTTAATGAGAAGACTAAACCTACTGATAATAGTGGTAGATGAGAAGGAATATTTTCAAATTAAAGGGCCAGCAAATATCTTCAACAAAATAATAGAAGAAAACTTCCCAAACCTAAAGAAAGAGATGCCCATGAACACACAAGAAGCCAACAGAAGTCCAAATAGACTGGACAAGAAAAGAAATTCCTCCAGACACATAATAATCAGAACAACAAATGCACTAAATAAAGATAGAATATTAAAAGCAGTAAGGGAAAAATATCAAGTAACATATAAAGGCAAGCCTATCAGAATTATATCAGACTTTTCACCAGACACTATGAAAGCCTGGACAGTTATTATACAGACTCTAAGAGAACACAAATGCCAGCCCAGGCTACTATACCCAGCCAAACATAAAATTACCATAGATGGAGAAACCAAAGTATTCCATGACAAATCCAAATTCACACAATATCTTTCCACAAATCCAGCCCTTCAAAGTATAATAAAGAAAAAAACACCAACACAAGGAGGGAAACCACGTCCAAGAAAAAGCAAGAAGGTAATCTCTCAACAAACCTAAAAGAAGACAGCCACAAGAACAGAATCCCAACTATAACGACAAAAATAATTGGAAGCAACAATTATTTTTCTTCAATATCTTTTAATATCAATGGACTCAATTCCCCAATAAGAAGAATTAGACTAACAGACAGGCTACCCAAACAGGACGCAACATTTTGCTGCTTACAGAAAACCCATCTTAGGGAAAAAGACAGACACTACCTCAGAATGAAAGGCTGGAAAACAAATTTCCAAGCAAATGGTATGAAGAAACAAGCTGGAGTAGCCATTCTAATATCAAATAAAATCGACTTCCAACCCAAAGTTATCAAAAAAGACAAGGAGGGACACTTCATACTCATAAAAGGTAAATCTTCCAAGAGGAACTTCAAATTTTGAATATGTATGCTACAAATACAAGGGCAGCCACATTCATTAAAGAAACTTTAGTAAAGCTCAAAGCACACATTGCACCTCACACAATAATAGTGGGAGATTTCAACATACCACTTTCATCAATGGACAGATCATGGAAACAGAAACTAAATACGGACACAGTGAAACTAACAGAAGTTATGAAACAAATGAATTTAACAGATCTCTAAAGAACATTTTATCCTAAAACAAAAGGATATATCTTCTTTTCAGATCGTCTGGTACCTTCTCCAAAACTGACCATATAATTGGTCACAAAACAGGCCTCAACAGATACAAAAATATTGAAATTGTCCCATGTATCCTATCAGACCACAATGGACTAAGGCTGATCTTCAATAACAACATAAATAATGGAAAGCCAACATTCACGTGGAAACTGAACAACACTCTTCTCAATGATACCTTGGTCAAGGAAGGAATAAAGAAAGAAATTAAAGACTTTTTAGAGTTTAATGAAAATGAAGGCACAACATACCCAAACCTATGGCACACAATGAAAGCATTTCTAAGAGGGAAACTCATAGCTCTGAGTGCCTCCAAGAACAAACGGGAGAGAGCACATACTAGCAGCTTGACAACACTTCTAAAAGCTCTAGAAAAAAGGACGCAAATTCACCCATGAGGAGTAGACGGCAGAAAATAATCAAACTCAGGGGCGAAATCAACCAAGTGGAAACAAGAAGAACTATTCAAATAATCAACCAAATGAGGAGGTTGTTTTTTGAGAAAATCAACAAGATAGACATACCCTTAGCCAGACTCATGGGACACAATGAAAACATATTTAAGAGGAAAATTCATAGCGCTGAGTGTCTCCAAAAAGAAACTGGGGAGAGCAAACACTAGCAGCTTGACAACATACCTAGCAGCTCTAGAACAAAAGGAAGCAACTTCACTTAAGAGGAATAGACAGCAGGAAACAATCAAACTCAGGGGCAAATAATCAACCAACTAGAAACAAGAACTATTGAAAGAATCAACCAAAGGAGGAGCAGGTTCTTTGAGAAAATCAACAAGATAGATAAACCCTTGTCCAGACTCACTAGTGGGCAAAGGGACAGCATCCTAATTAACAAAATCAGAAATGAAAAGGGAGACATAACAACAGATCCTGAAGTAATCCAAAACACCATCAGATCCTTCTACAAAAGGCTATACTCAACAAAACTTGAAAACCTTGATGAAATGGACAAATTTTTAGACAGGTACCAGGTACCAAACTTAAATCAGGATCAGGTTAATGATCTAAACAGTCCTATATCCCCTAAAGAAATAGAAGCAGTTCTGGAGAGATGGCTCAGTGCTTAAGAGCACTGACTGCTCTTTCGGAGGTCCTGTTTTCAAATCCAGCAACAACATGGTGGCTCACAACCATCTGTAATGAGATGTGGTGCCCTTCTGGAGTGTCTGAAGACAGCTACTTACATAAAATAAATAAATACATCTTTAAAAAAGAAAGAAATAGAAGCAGTCATTAGAAGTCTCCAAACCAAAAAAAAAGCCCAGGACCAGATGGGTTTAGTGCAGAGTTCCATCAGACCTTCAAAGAAGATCTAATTTCAGTTCTTCACAAACTATACCAAAAAATAGAAGCAGAAGGTACTCTACCCAATTCATTCTATGAAGCCACAATTACTCTGATACCTAAATCACAGAAAGACCCAGCAAAGAGACCTTGAGACCAAATTCCGTTATGGATATTGATGCAAATGTACCCAATAAAATTCTCCTAACCAAATATAAGAACACATCAATACAATCATTCATTCATTCCAAGTAGGTTTCATTCCAGTGATGCAGGGATGGTTTAATATACAGAAATCCGTCAATGTAATCCACTATATAAACAAACGGAGAGACAAGAACACATGATCATCTTGTTAGACGTGGAGAAAGCATTTGACAAAATCAAACACCCATTCATGATAAAAGACTTGGAAATATCAGGAATTCGGGCCCATACCTAAACACGATAAAAGCAATCTACAGGAAACCAGTAGCCAACATCAAAGTAAATGGTGAGAAGCTGGAAGCAATCCCAATAAAATCAGGGACTAGACAACGCTGACCACTCTCTCCCTACCTATTCAACATAGTACTTGAAGTCCTAGCCAGAGCAATTAGACAACAAAGGGAGAACAAGGGGATACAAATTGGAAAAGATGAAGTCAAAAATCACTTTTTGCAGATGATATGATAGTATATATAAGTGACCCTAAAAATTTCACCAGAGAACTCCTAAGCCTGATAAACAGCTTCAGTGAAGTAGCTGGATATAAAATTAACTCAAAAAAGTCAATGGCATTTCTGTACACAAAGGATAAACAGGCTAAGAAAGAAATTAGGGAAACAATACCCATCTGAACAGTCACAAATAATATAAAATACCTTGTCGTGACTCTAACTAAGGAAGTGAAAGATCTGTATGATAAGAACTTCATGTCTCTGAAGAAAGAAATTAAAGAAGATCTCAGAAGATGGAAAGATCTCCCATGCTCATGGACTGGCAGGATCAATATAGTAAAAATGGATATCTTGCCAAAAGCAATCTACAGATTCAATGCAATCACCATCAAACTCCCAACTCAATTATTCAACGAATTTGAAAGGGCAATCAGAAGATTCATCTGGAATAACAAAAAACCTAGGATAGCAAAAACTCTTCTCAAGGATAAAAGAACATCTGGTGGAATCACCATGCCCAACCTAAAGCTGTACTACAGAGCAACTGTAATAAACACCTCATTGTACTGGTATAGTGACAGACCAATGGAACAGAATTGAAGACTCAGAGATGAACCCACACACCTATGGGCACTTGATCTTTGAAAAGACAGATAAAACCATCCAGTGGAAAAAAGACAGCATTTTCAACAAATGGTGCTGGCACAACTGGCAGTTATCATGTAGAAGAATGTGAATTGACCCATTTCTATCTCCTTTAACTAAGGTCAAATCTAAGTGGATTAAGGAACTCCACATAAAACCAGAGACACTGAAACTTATAGAGGAGAAAGTAGGGAAAAGCCTCGAAGATATGGGTACAGGGGAAAATTCCTGAATAGAACAACAATGGCTTGTGCTGTAAGATCGAGAATCGATAAATGGGACCTCATAAAATCGCAGAGCTTCTGCAAGGCAAAAGACACCGTCAATAAGACAAAAAGACCACCAACAGATTGGGAAAGGATCTTTACCTATCCCAAATTGGATAGGGGACTAATATCCAATATATATAAAGAACTCAAGAAGGTGGATTCCATAAAATCAAATAACCCCATTTAAAAATGGGGCTCAGAGCTGAACAAAGAATTCTCACCTGAGGAATACCGAATGGCAGAGAAGCACCTGAAAAAATGTTCAACATCCTTAATCATCTGGGAAATGCAAATCAAAACAACACTGAGATTCCACTTCACTCCAGTCAGAATGGCTAAGATCAAAAACTCAGGTGACAGCAGGTGCTGGCGAGAATGTGGAGAAAGGGGAACACTCCTCCATTGCTGGTGGGATTGCAAGCTTGTACAACCACTCTGGAAATCAGTCCGGCGGTTCCTCAGAAAATTGGACATAGTGCTACAGGAGGATCCCGCAATACCTCTCCTGGGCATATGTCCAGAAGATTTCCCAACTGGTAAGGAGAACACATGCTCCACTATGTTGATAGCAGCCTTGTTTATAATAGCCAGAAGCAGGAAAGAACCCAGATGCCCCTCAACAGAGGAATGGATACAGAAAATGTGCTACATTTACACAATGGAATACTACTCAGCTATTAAAAAAATGAATTTATGAAATTCCTAGGCAAATGGATGGACCTGGAGGGTATCATCCTGAGTGAAGTAAGCCAATCACAAAGGAACTAGCACAATATGTACTCACTGATAAGTGGATATTAGCCCAGAAACTTAGGATACCCAAGATATAATATACAACTTGCCAAACGCATGAATTTCAAGAAGAATGAAGACCAAAGTGTGGACTCTTTACCCTTTCTTAGAAATGTGAACAAAACACCCATAGAAGGAGTTACAGAGACAAAATTTGGAGCTGTGACAAAAGGATGGACCATCTAGTGATTACCATATGCAAGGATCCATCCCATAATCAGCTTCCAAATAATGACATCATTGCATACACTAGCAAGATTTCGCTGAAAGGACCCAGGTATAGCTCTCTCTTGTGACATTATGCCAGGGCCTAGCAAACACAGAAGTGGATGATCACAGTCAGCTATTGGATGGGTCACACGGCCCCTAATGGAAGAGCTAGAAAAATTACCCAAGGAGCTAAAGGGAACTGCACCCCTATAGGTGGAACAACAATATGAACTAACCAGTACCCGGGAGCTCTTGTCTTTAGCTGCATATGTATCAAAAGATGGCCTAGTCGGCCATCACTGCAAAGAGAGGCCCATTGGACTTGCAAACTTTATATGCCCCCGTACAGGGGAACACCAGGGCCAAAAAGGGGCAGTGGGTGGGTAGGGGATTGGGGGGGTGGGAATGGGGGACCTTTGGGATAGCATTGAAAATGTAAATGAGGAAAATACCTAATTAAATAAAAAGAATCCTACTAACAGAAATCAAGACCACTCACCATCATCAGAATGCAGCACTCCCACCCCATCTGGTCCTGGGCACCCAAACACAACCGAAAAGCTAGACCGAGATTTAAAAGCATATCTCATGACGATGGTAGAGGACATCAAGAAGGACTTTAATAACTCACTTAAAGAAATACAGGAGAGCACTGCTAAAGAGTTACAAGTCCTCAAAGAAAAACAGGAAAACACAAACAGGTAGAAGTCCTTATAGAAAAACAGGAAAACACATCCAAAAAGGTGATGGAAATGAACAAAACCATACTAGACCTAAAACGGGAGGTAGACACAATAAAGAAAACCCAAAGTGAGGCAACATTGGAGATAGAAACCATAGGAAAGAAATCTAAAACCATAGATGTGAGCATCAGCAACAGAATACAAGAGATGGAAGAGAGAAACTCAGGTGCAGAAGATTCCTTAGAGAACATCGGCACAACAATCAAAGAAAATAAAAAATGCAAAAGATCCTAACTCAAAACATCCAGGAAATACAGGACAAAATGAGAAGACCAAACCTATGGATAATAGGAGTTGATGAGAACGAAGATTTTCAACTGAAAGGGCCAGCAAATATCTTTAACAAAATCATAGAAGAAAACTTCCCAAACCTATAGAAAGAGATGCCCATGATCATACAAGAAGCCTACAGAACTCCAAATAGACAGAAAAGAAATTCTTTCCGACACATAATAATCAGAAATACAAATGCACTAAATAAAGATAGAATATTAAAAGCAGTAACAGAGAAAGGTCAAGTAACACATAAATTCAGGCCTATCAGAATTATTTCTTTTTTAAAATTAGGTATTTTCTTCATTTACATTTCAAATGCTATCCCCCAAACCCCCTAGACCCTCCCCCTACTCCCCTACCCACCTACTCCCACTTCTTGGCCCTGTTGTTCCCCCATACTGAAACATATAAAGTTTGCAAGATGTTGAATCTGCATGAATAAATAAAATACTAATACTAAAAAAAAAATGAATCTAAAAATCAAACTTCTATATGTTTGCTAAACATGAAAATAGAAGGCATTCTTGATTACTTATGTTTGAAGACATATGTGAAGCATTCTTAAGCATTAGGTAAGGTTAGGTGTCATTTATCTGAAGGCCAAGCACAATGAAATGATGTTTTGATGCCTTTATGAGAATAAAAAAATCCATGTCTCAAACTAATATTTATAGATTTTGTCAGTTGCATTTAATGTGTTAGTGTTATGAAATATAACATGGCAAGGGAGTACCTTTGGTGGGCTCATGCAAGGTGTGCCCCTGAGAAATTATACCATGCAACAGACCTGGTATAAAATGGATTTATTGGGGGAGGGGAGAAGAGTGAGGAACTGGGGAAGGGATAGAGGCAGACAGACAGAAGAAGCAAAGTCATTCGGTCAGAAAAAGTAGGGCAGAGAACAGATAGAGGGGAAGCTGAGAACAAAGACAGAGACAGAGAGCTCAGAAACAAGAACAATGGGAACAGAGAGAAGGGGCTGGGCCTGGAACAGTGAGATGGGGCTAATCAGTTCTTTTATCCTGCCTCACAGTTAGCAGTCTAGTTTGTTTCAAGAAACAAATATACTTTCTGTCAATGAATTCTGTAAGTGAACAGGAAATATTTTCATCTCTCAGAGCTGACAGTGTTAATTTTATAGTGTTTATAGGAGATTTTTTGGGACTATTTTCTTAAGAACAGTGTAAGCCAGGTATGTTGTCACATTCCTGTATAGCACCTACATGGAATGCTGAACCAAAACATTCTAGACCTTACTAGACATACAAAAAATACTAAGTGCCTGTCTCAAAAATAAAATAAATGAAATAAAACCAAACCAATGTGCCTTCTATATTTGTAACTTGTACCTTCGGGAACTAATAAGATAATGAATCAAAAATAAATTTCAATTATCCTTATGAATAAAAATAATTAGAAATGTTAAGAAGGTTAAAAAATCACTACAGGGAGGGGGAGGGGTCCTGGGTGGGAAAGCAGACAAGGAGAAGAGGAGAGGAACATGATCAGGTATTGTGGGGGTGGGAAAAAGGACTGAAGCGCTGAGGACTAGCAAAAAGAATGGAAACAGGCATCTTTGATATGTAGGAGGTTAGAAAACCCTCTAGAATATACCACAGACCTGGGAGGTGAGAGACTCTCAGGACTCAAAGGGAGGGACCTTAGATGAAATGCCCTGCAGTGGGGAGAGGGAACTTGTAGAGTCTTCCTCCAGTGGAGAGACAGGACATCAAGTGGAAAGATGGGGTTGCCATCCCACAGTCAAAAGCTCTAACCCAGAATTGTTTCTGTCTGAAAGAACTACTGGAAAAAAAATGGAGAAAAGCCTAAGGAAAAGGAGATCCAATGACAGGCCCAAATTGGGATCCAGCTCAAGGAGAGGCATCAAGGCCTGACACTATTACTGATGCTATGGTGTGCTCACAAAAATGGGCCTATCATGACTGCCCTCTTAAAGACCCAACCATCAGGTGAAAGAGTCAGATGCAGAAATTTACATGCAACCAATGGACAGAAGCTGGGAACCCCTGTGGTTGAATTAGGGAAAAGCTAGAAGAAGCTGAGGAAGAGGAGTTGAAGGAGGAGGACCAACAGTCTCAAATAACCTGGACCTCCCAGGATCTCTCAGACACTGAGCCACCAACCAGGCAGCATACACCAGCTGATATGAAGACCCAACACATATACAGACTTGAGGCCACAGGGAGTAGGGAGGTCTGGTGGGGTGGGGGTAGGATGGTGGGGACATCCTCTTAGAGATGGGGAGTTGGGGTGTGGGAGCATGAGGCCAGGAGGTATGGGATGTGGAACAATCAGAGGGTGGACAAGGAGGGGGATAAAGTCTAGACTTTAAAAAAAGATTAAGGAATAAATTTTAAATAATTCACTACATTAGTGTGTGGAAGTTCGGTACAAAGGACTATTTGCCACTCACTTATTCATTTAGATTTTGTTTGGAAGTTAATATAAAGAGGCTCTTACACTTAAACAAGAAAATGATTAAAGATGTTTAAAAATAAAGGAGTTCTATTTTGACTCTAAAGGTATACCTCCTAGTTAACTTTGTAATCACTTCACGGGGGTTAACTTCCTTCTTAGAATCATCAGAATTACAAGGATTAAAGAGCCTTTCAAACTCTGTTTCATAGGAGACAAAAATGTTAGTGAATTTTTTATTTGGTTACAAATGTACCAGCAAGTGAGAAATATGTATGCTTCATTAGTCTGAAGATGGGAAAGGAGAAGAGTACTTCAGAGTATGCTTCATAATGTCTCTTCACCATCTACATCAAAAAGCATATCGTAGTTGTTGGTCTCCATGTTCATCAAACCCTAAAACAGAAAAGCACTTCTTACTAAAGAAACTCCAAAGGATACAAATATGAAAGATTCTCTGCAAATGATGTATAGATGTGCTATGTTTAGTTAAGCAGGATAATTATAGTGTTAATAAACTATGAGGTACATCTGAGGTCAAATTCCCAATTTATCATTTCATGTCTTGAATAATTCCTACAAAGTCATTAGGATTTTACAGATAATATCAGTCACTTCAGTAAGAAATAATTCAAAATATCAAGTAGTTAAACTTTTTGATTCCTAAAACATATTTCGTTTCCTAAGGACATTTTATGGACCATGTGCAACATACCTCCATGGACTTCTCATGCATGTCTTCAATTGCTTCCAGGGTCAGATTCTGACTACATTCGGACAGTTTTAATGCTTGTTGTTCTTTTTGATAATTGTTCTACAAATGTAAAAGGAAAACATTACTGTAACAATTCTGTTCATTTTTGTTTTTACTGCCATGCAGCATGAATGCTAGGCTAACAACCAACCACTTAATGTATTTCCAATACTAAAATATTTACGTGAGCAAAAATAATTCCATATGAAATGTAAAAGGAATAGTTTTCCAAGTGATTTAACATTTTAACAACTATTATGACTAAATATACTTATATTTTTAAGTAACATGAAATACAATTATACTACCAATTGTGGGTTAATAAAACTTTTTTTTATGAGAAAGTGTTTGCCATGCTGCAGAGACTGGCCTTAGCCTCTCAAGTACTTAAGTTTATAGGCATGCACCATGTAAACATGAACTTGGTAAAATCCTAGCCCTGGAAGCTTAACTCTAGCTAGTGTTAATGCTTTTACCATATGGTGGCCTCCTTTTTCTAACCAGCAGAAGTAATCCCAGGAGGTGGTTCACTACCTCATCTCTGTATCTAGCCCCCACCTAAGGTGTATGTGCCATGTCTTCTACTTTCTTTTCCTTTCTTAAGGATGCCTTATACTTATTCTTTACTAAGTCAAACATCTTCACTTTTCTCAACTATTGTCAAGAGTTTCACCAACTGTAACTGTTATTTTAAATTTATGACTTTAGCTGGTCGTCAGTGTAATGCCTATAAAACTAACTTTTATAAAGTTTGAGTTAGAATGATCACAAGATCATGAATAGTTTTGATCACTTAAAGATACCCTGCCTCAAAATAAAGTGTAAAAAGATGTCTGGGGACAAAGTTTAGTGGTAGATTTGTTTTATCTAGGTTCCAATCTCAAGTAACAATGGAAGTAGTAATATAAATTTCTCTTTGTATTCTTTATGTTGGCAGACAACCATGGTAATTTGCATTTAAAAAATTAAGACAGGCTGTTTACACCTTTTCTCCTTCTGCTACTACATTCCTATTTTGTCCTTTATTCACAGTGATCAGTTTTGTACCTCACATTTCCACTCAAATCATCCTGATTAAGTACAATGACCTCCACTTTGTGAAGTTTCTCTTTAAAAAATGTACACGTGCATACATATGGAGACAAAGGATTAATATTGGGTGTCTTCTTTGGTTGCATCCCACTGTTTGGGAGACAGGGTCTCAATGAACCTAGAATTCATCCATTAGGCTACAACTGGTGGCTAGGAAGCTCTGGGAATCTTCTTATCTCTGAACTAAATCTGAGTTTGGTGGTTCTAAAATGCTCACCACCACACCAACTTTTATTGTTGTGGTGGTTTGTTTTTAGTTTTGCTTGTTTGTTTTGTTGTTGGTGGTGTTGGTGGTAGTGGTGGTGGTGGAGGTGTGTGCGTGCATGCTTACTCAGGGAATATAAACTCGAGTCTCCATGCCTACAGTGAGAAAGATTACCAAATAAACCATCTTCAAGCCCTGCAAATCTATTTTATTTGACCCATTAGCAGCATATGACAAAGTTAGTGAACTTTTCTTCCTTAAATGTTTTCCTTCACTCATGGTAGTTTTATTTGTACCAATTGTTCTCTTCCCTTTCTGGTTCACTCTCACCCCCTCACCCCCACCTCATGCAGAATTACAAATATTGAAGTACTCTGGGAGTCTGTCTTTAGACTCCTCATATACATAGATGATTACTCCCCCTTGAAATTTCATCCAGGGTTCAAGGTTTAAAAATTGCCTTCAATTGGAGTATTTATTTACTTTTTATCTTTAGTCCCTATCTCTTTCCAGAACTGACTCATAATGGCGGCTTCCTCAATGCCTTCCCAGGCAGGAATGGATCTCCTGTTCATTTCAAATTGAATACTTCTCAAACTGTTAACCAATCAAATAAAAAATAGTTAATATGGTCATCATCTCAGATCTTACTTGGAAACTATGTGATGACTACAGTCATTGGTACAGTAATGGAGAGATGATCTAAAATAGTTTGGTGATATTCTTCCACAGGAATATTCTGCCAGGGCTGTTGAGAAAGGTTGTTTCTATCCACTGTTACTAAATTTGTACTAAGTTTAGGATTCTAAGAACTGATTTGCCAGTTTGAGATGGCTTTCGAATATTAACAACAGAGTCCAGATGACACCAGTAAGTAAGCTTTCTCTCTCCTTTCAACTGTACCTGAGGCTGACATAGTGTGCTTACTTTTGTAGAAACTGGTAATCCTCTCTTCATCTTTCAGCAAAAGTCTGCCTCTTGAAAATTTATAATCTGGTCTACAAGAAAATACCTAGTGGTTTTCATTGATATAGTATGTGATCATACTTCTCTGCTTTACAATTCAGTAGGACTAGAACAGAACCAAGGATAGATAGATAATGAAACTTAACTTCGTTTCATGTGCCCAACACAAGGCTAGTTTCTCCATTCCTACTTGATACTTAGTTATTCTAGGTTAATTATGAAGTTAGTTATGATACCAACCACTGATTTATCTTGTTCTTCATTGAATTTCTGTATATCCATATCAAACTTCTGCTCACACAATTTGTTGTTGATCTTCTTTCTGTAAAGCACAGTAATAAAAGCAGTCACATTTCATACCGATATGAAAAAGACCACTCAAAACAAATTAAATTGACCATTTCATACTATAAAAAGAAAAACAGCAGTAAAAAATTATCTAATGGGAAATCATTATAGTTTTTTTTCCCTGAAAGATTATCAGAGAAGTCTTCTTTTATGTTTTAGCTTTTCAAAAATTAAAGAAGTTTTAATACATATATATCTTATTTTAGAATATTAATTGTATTTCAAAGTATTTTTTCATTATTTTCTATCAAATATAATGTCTAATTTATTTTCCTATATTGATTCAGTTAAGACTTAGTGCAAAACATAAGTCAATTAAAATATACAAATTGTCTGCATATGTAATTGATTTTTTTCCATATTGTTAAACATAATAAACAACAAATTACATTTCTAAGATTTTGTGTAAGACTTCTGTGTTTCCACAATTAATGTAAATCAAATTTTAAAATCTCATTAACAGGTACTTAAAGTAGAAAATAAAAATTTTCACAGATTTCTAAGAATTAGATTTAGTTTACTTGAAGGCATGAAGTTATATGGTTAACTGCTTAGACAAAATCAAAGACACACATTTTTACTAAAAGCTCAGTAATGTTTTTTTTTCAACTTCAGCCACATATAATTTTTAAAATGATACAAATGTGACCCTACAAAACTAACAACTCTACCTCTCACATTTGTTCGTTTGCCAAAGTCATTTTAATTTCTGGTTGCATTTTTTTGAAAGAATCTTTGATATAAGTTTCCATGTGTTTTCTCTTTATGTGACTCCAGTCCAAGGCGTCTGAAATAATCATCTTATATGTATGGGCAACAGGCACATATGTGGTGCGCATATATACCTGTAAGCAAAACACTAATACACAAATATGTCTGAAAAATAGGTATTAAGAGCATTGTTTCTTAAGCCATGTAAGACGTTTTGGGTCTATGATCCTAGTCTAGGAAGCTTAGCAGGAGATTTCCAGTGTAAAGGACAACATAGGTTACTTAGGAAAATTCAAGCCAGCCTGACATACATAGTGAGACTATATATCAAAGACAAATTATTATCCTCTAAGAAAGCTCATGCAACATTCAATTACATATAATTTAAAATAGATTCTTTGGGATCTGAGTTTCATTCCCTCACTGGTTAGTAAATTTGTCTTTCACTTTCAGTTACATAATTCATTTTATAAAAATCAGTGAGGGGATTGGTGAGATGATTCATCAGTTAAGAGCACTGGTTCCCTTCCAGAGATCTGAGAATGGATTCCCAGCATCCACAAGGTTGCTCACAACCTATAACTCCAGTTCCAGGGAATTCAATGCCTTCATCTGGCCTCCTCAGGTACAAGACATACAAGATGTGTACATACACACAATCAAGCAAAACAAACATACCCATAAAATAAAATTTAAAAAAATAAGTAATAAGGGTTATATTAAAGAATTCATTTTTCCATTGTGTCATATAAAGAAAAGCACAGAGGAGTTTAAGAAAAGAAACTGACTTAATATAAAATTAATACTGGGTCAACGAAATACTGTTGCATGTACAGAATTTTGTATACATATCACTTAGCTTTGAATACATGGAATGTAGAAAAGTTTACATCATTTTTTTCCTCTAAAAATCCCTTCAATGCAGTTATGAAAATGCCTCAGTAATAAATAGGGTTTACTGTGAAATGAGGACGTTCGCAAGTTTGATTCTAGTACCCATTTAGAAAACTAACCATGGATGTTTGCTTCTACAATAGCAGCACTGTGGTAGGCAGAGTGAGAATTGCTAGGACTTGCTGGCTGCTTATCTAGCTACATGTTCAGTGAAAGAGCAGGTCTTACGGGAATAAGGTGGAAAGAAATAGAGCAAAACCCAACATCCTCCTCTGCCCTCCACATGTGTATATATGCACCACAGACAGAAATATATGAAAAAAATAAAATTAAGTTTAATTAATGTCACACCTGTTGAAAAAGCACCATTTTCACTTCTGTACCACAGGCAAAAATAAGTCCATGATGCTAAATCAAAAATATTTGCAAGAGTCCATGTCATGAGTAGTTCTTGGGTGCTGACCTAGTCCCACAATACCCAGAGTAAGCTCAAATCCCAGGTGCTCTAACACTCCCAGGATCACAGGAATGGCCCCAACATCAGGAGTAACTGAGTCCCTAAGGATCCAGGGACACAGGAACTCCTGCCTTTCCAGTTGCATGGATTCCATCTGTTCTGAAACTGTACCTGGATCAGACCTGGGGTACTGGCTTTGCACCCACTCTTAAAACACCCAGAGGGAGCACGACTCTCAGGTATTCTGAAATGCTAAAGATCACAGGATCACAGAGGAAGCTCGACTCCCAGGAGATCAGACACACCCAGGAACACTGGAGTTCTGACAGAAGAGCAGAGCTGAGGGCACAATATCTTTCCCAACACCCTGTGTATCTGGGACCCCCACAAGAACCAGGGAAACAAAATCATCCTCCCGGCCAGAGGCACAGGTTCCTTGCAGTATGCAACTGTGTCTAGAGAAAACCTAGGGCTCTGGCACCTCACCAAATCTTGCAACACCAAGAAAAAGCTTAACCCCCAGGAGCTCTGACACAGCAGGATCTCAGGAGATTGGTCACACCAGGATTTCAAGATCCAAGAGGCAGCATGACTTCCAGGAGCTCAGACACACCCAAAATATCAGGATCCCAGGATCCCAAGATCTCAGAGATAGCTGGACTCCTATGAGTTCTGACACAACTAGGATTACAGGAGGGACAGGCTCCAGACAGAGACAGCAAGGGAAGGTAGCACCAAAGAAAATGAGATGGCACGAGGTAAGTGCAAGAATATAAGCAATAGCAACCAAGACTAGTCGGTGTCATCAGAAACCAGTTTGGCCAACAGAGCAAGTCTTGAATACCCCAACACATTGGAAAAGAAAGATTCAGATTCAAAATCACATCTCATGATGATGATAGAGGTCTTTAAGAACAAAAATAGTTCCATTAAAGAAATACAGGAAAACAGCTAGAAGCCCTTAAAGAGGAAACACAAAAATCCCTTAAAAAGTTAAAGAAAACACAATCAAACAGGTGATGGAATTGAACAAATACCATCTAGATCTAAAAATGGAAATACAGAATAAAAACTCACAAAGAGAGATGAACCTGGAGAAAGAAAACCTAGGAGACATAGATGCAAGCATCTCCAACAGAATACAAGAGATAGAATAGAGAATCTCAGGTACAGAAGATACCATAGAAAACATTGACACAACAGTGAAAGAAAATGCAAAATGCAAAAATCTCCTAACCCTAAACATCCAGGAAATCCAGGACACAATGAGAAGACAAAACCTAAGGAAAATAGGTATAGAAGAGAGAGAAGATTCCCAAGTCAAAGGGCCAGCAAATATCTTCAACAAAATTATAGAAGAAAACTTCCCAAACCTAAAGAAAGATGCACATGAACATGCAAGAAGCCTACAGAACTCCAAATAAACTGGACCAGAAAAGAAATTCCTGCCGACACATAATAATCAGAACAACAAATGCACTAAAGATAAAATATTAAAAGCAGTAAGGGAAAAAAGTCAAATATCATAAAAAGGCAGACCTGTTAGAAATACACCAGACTTCTCACCAGAGACTATAAAAGCCAGAAGATTCTGGACAGATGTTATATAGACCCTGAGAGAACACAAATGCCAGCCCAGGCTACTATACCCAGCAAAACTATCAATTACCGTAGATGGAGAAACCAAAGTATTCCATGATAAAACCAAATTCACACAATATCTTTCCACGAATCGAAACCTTCAAAAAAATAGATGGAAAACTACAACACAAGGAGGGAAACACTACACCATACAAAAATCAAGAAAGAAATCTTCTTTCAACAAACCCCAAAGAAGATAGCAATATAAACATAATTCCACCTCAAACAACAAAAGTAACAGGAAACAACCAACAGTCACTGGTCTTTAATATTTCTTCATAGAAATGGATTCAATTCCCCAATAAAAGACATAGAGTAATAGACTGGATACATAAACAGAACCCAGGATTTTGCTGCATACAGGAAACCCTCCTTAGTGACAAAGACAGACACTACCTCAGAGGAAAAGTCTGGAAAAAAATTTCCAAGCAAATATTTCCAGGAAACAAGATGGAATAGCCATTCTACTATGGAATAAAATCAACTTACAACCAAAAGGTTTTTGTTATTGTTTTTTTTTTTTGTTTTTTTTATTGTTTTTCTTTTGTTTTTGTTTTTTAAAGATAAGGACTGTCACTATACTTGTCAAAGGGTGAATCAACAAAGATGAACTCACAATTCTGAACATCCATGCTCCAAATGCAAGGGCAACCAAATTCATAAATGAAACTTTACTAAAGCTCAAAGTATATATTGTACCCTACATAATAATAGTGGGAAACTTCAACACCCCACTCTCAGCAATGAACAGATCCTGGAAACAGTAACAAAAGAGAGACACTGTGAAACTAACAGAAGTTATGAAACAAATTGTTTTAACAGATATCTATATCTATAGATAACATAGAACATTTTATCATAAAACAAAAGAATGTGCCTTCTTCTCAACACCTCATGATGCCTTCTCCAATACTGTCCATATAATGGGTCACAAAACAGGCTTCAACAGATATAAAATATTTAAATAATCCCATGCATCCTATCAAGTCACCACGGACTAAGGCTTATCTTCAATAATAATATAAATAAGCCAGGCATGGGGGCACATGCCTTTAATCCCAGCACTTGGGACACTGAGGCATGTGGATTACTGAGTTCAAGGCCAGCCTGGTCTACAAAGTGAGTTCCAGGACAGCCAGGGATACACAGAAAAACCCTGTCTTAACCCCCCAAATAATAATAATAATAATAATAATAATAACAACAACAACAACAACAACAATAATGATATAAATTATACAAAACCCATATATATATATATATAAATATATATATATATATATATATATATATATATATATATATATATATATATATATATACACGTGGTAGTTGAACAACAGTCTAATCAACGATAACTCGGTCATGGAAGAAATTAAAGACTTTTAGAGTTTAATGAAAATGAAGCTACAACATATCCAAACTTATGGGACACAATGAAAGCATTCTAAGAGAAAAACTAATAGCTCTGAGTGCCTCCAAAAAAGAAACTGGAGAGAACATACACTAGCAGCCTGGCAGCACAGTTAAAAGCTCTAGAACAAAAGGAAGCAAATTCACCCAAGAGGAGTAGAAGGCAGGAAATAATCAAACTCAGGGCTGAAATGAAACAAGTGGAAACAAAAAGAACTATACAAAGAATCAACCAAACCAGGAGCTGGTTCTTTGAGAAAATCAACAAAATAGATAAACCCTTAGGTAGACTAAAGAGAGGGCACAGAGTCCAAATTAACAAAACCAGAAATGAAAAGAGAGACACAAAAACAGAAACTTAGGAACCCCCCCCAAAAAAAATTATCAGATCCTACTATAAGAGCCTATACTTAACAAAACTGGAAAATTTGGATGAAATGGACAACTGTCTAGACAGATATCAGGTACCAATTTAAATCAGGATCAAATAGACCCTGTAAACACTCGTATAACCCCTAAAGAAATAGAAGCAGTCTTTAATAGGCTCCCACCCCCTCACCAAAAATAAAACCCCAGGATCGGATGGGTTTAGTACAGAATTCTATCAGACCTTCAAAGAAGACCTAATACCAATACTCTTCAAACTTTTATGCAAAATCAAAAGAGAAGGAACACTATTCAATTTTCTATGAAGCCACAATTACACTTATACCCAAAACATACAAAGACCCAAATGAAGAAAGGAAACTTGAGACCAGTTTCACTTATGAATATTGATGCAAAAATACTCAATAAAATTCTGGTAAACCCAAACAAAGAACACGTTAAAATGATCATCCTTCATGATCAAATGTTCTTCATCCCAGGGATACAGGGATGGTTCAATATATGGAAATCCATCAGCGTAATCCACTATGTAAACAATCTTGAGGAAAAAAAACACAGTATTATCTCATTAGATGCTGAGAAATCATTTGCAAAAATTCAACAACTCTTCATGATAAAATTCTTGGAAAGATCAAGAAGCCAAGGCCCATACCTAAACATAGTAAAAGCAATATAGAGCAAACCAGTATCCAACATCAAAATAAATGGAGAGAAACTTGATGCAATCCCACTAATATCAGACAAGACAAGATCACTCTCTTCCTACCTATTCACAGTAGTATATAATATAGTAGTATTTTATAGTACTAGAAGTTATATCCATAGCAACTATATAACAAAAAGAGGTCAAAGGGATAAAAATTGGAAAGGAAGAATTCAAAATATCACTATTTGCAGATGATATGATAGTATATGTAAGTGACCCCCAAAATTCCAACAGAGAACCCCTAAACCTGATAAACAAATTCAGCAAAGTGGTTGGATATAAAATTAACTCAAGCAAATCAGTAGCTTTCCTCTACTCAAAGGATAAACAGGCTGAAAAAGAAATTATGGATACAACACCCTTCACAATAGTCACAAATTATAATACCTTGGTGTGACTCGAACCAAGCAAGCGAAAGATCTGTATGATAAGAACTTCAAGTCTCTGAAGAAAGAAATTGAAAATCTCAAAAGATGGAAAGATCTCCCATGCTCATAGATTGGCACAATTAATTTAGTAAAAATGGCCATCTTGCCAAAAGCAATCAACAGATTCAATGCAATCTCCATCAAAATTCAAACTCAATTCTTCATAGAGATAGAAAGAGCAATTTGAAAAATCATTTGGAATAACAGAAATCCAGTATATCAAAAAACTATTCTCAACAATAAAAGAACTTCAGGGGGAATCATTCCCGACCTCAAGCTGTATTATAGAGAAATAATGATAAAAATGTATGGTAATGGTACAGATACAATTACTTCATGAAATTCACAGGCAAATGGATGGATCTAAAATATATAATCCTGTGTGAGGTAACCCAATCCCAAAAGTACAAACATGGTATGCACTCACTGATAAGTGGATATTAGTCTAAAAGCTCAGAATACCCAAAATGTAATTCACAGACCGCAAGAAGCTCAAGAAGAAGGAAGACAAAAGTGTGGGTGTTTCAGTCCTTCTTAGAATGGGGAACAAAATACTCCTGGGAGGAAACATGGAGACAAAGTACAGAGCGGAGACTGAAGGAATGACCATCTAGAGTCTGCCCAAACTGTGTATCCATCCCATATACAGACACCAAACCCAGTCACGATTGTGGATGCCAACAAGTGCTTGCTGACAGGAGCCTAATATGACTTTCTCCTGAGAGGCTCTGACAGAGCTTGGCAAGAACAGAGGCTGATGCTCACAGCCAACCATCAGATTGATCATAGGATTCCCAGTGGAGGAGTTAGAGGAAGGACTGAAGGATTTGAAGGGGTTTGCAACCTTATAGGAAGAACAACAATATGAACGAACCAGACCTCCCAGAGCACCCAGGGACTAAGCCATCAACAAAAGAGGGGGTCCCATGGCTCCAGTGCATATATAGCAGAAGATGGCCTTGTCAGACATCAGTGGGAGGAGAGGTCCTTGGTCCTGTGAAGGTTCAATGCCCCAGTGTACCCACATGCGAGGGTGGGGAAGTGGGAGTGGGTGGGTGGGCAAACACCCTCATAGAAGCACAGGGAGGGGTAATGGAATAGGGAGTTTCTGGGGTGAAACCAGGAAAGGGCTATTATTTGAAATGTAAATAAAGATAATATCACATAATAAATAAATTAAATTAAAAAAAATATTCACAAAATACTACATATAAATAAGTCATTAAGATGTCATATAGTATATTAATCAATACTTCCTAATATATAAATTATGTTAATACTATATAGTTTAAACAAATTATATATCCAAAAATGTACCTTCAAAATTTCCCAGTATATTTTGTACTGGAGATCTGTGAAGTAATTAAAGCTTTACAAAGTAAGGATGCTGGGGATACTGTTTGATTGCTCAGCTTTTGTCCTACAAGCAGGACGATGAGAGTTTGACCCACAACATTACACCCTCCAAGAAAACCATTAAAATTAAGGATTAATCTTATAGAAATATTGTTTATAGTATATATCATATTCCAATTATTAATATACATTACTTGCTATACAATCAATTAAATTTTTCTGGAAGTACTTACACTAAGAAGGAAATAATAAGTTTGAACACATTACCATGTATCTCCAACTACTTCTTCAGGATTTGCATTCCCATCATCATGAGTTACTGGATTCTGTACTGGGTTCGTAATAAAACAAGATATTAAAACAATTATGTTATTTTGCAAATTTTAATGAAATACTTTGTGATCATTCAGGCATAGTGCCAACATTAGGTTTTAAAGCAGATCTATTATTTGCCTAGAAGTTAAACAAAATCAAGTAATGTCTAATTGTCATCTAAAAATATGTTTTAAGCTGTTTATTTATATGTTGTGATTAAAGACAAGAGATACAATATGAGATTTTTGATCTCCTTTACAAGCCTAAGAAGAACAACTGAGAAAAAAGGAAGTGTAACATCAATGCCCATCATTAAATATTTGGTACCTTCCATAAGGTCCAATTCTGAAGCATTCCTAACTTGCTGTTCACCACTTAACAAATTCCAGTTTTCCATTGGTGTCTCTACAGAACGTGCAAAACGCTGCCATTCCTCTGAGAAACTTACGTTTTCTGATTTAAAATAAAAAGAAATTTTCTCAAGCCATTTGAATTAAAAAAAATCACTTAAACTAATAAAATTGAAATATAAAATAACATTAAGGAATGATTTTTACAAAAACAGCACTTCATAATTGCAAAAAGGGTTTAAAGATAAAACCATATTTCTATTACCCTCTGATTTAATACTAAAGACTTTAGTATTTAAACATGGAACACAATAGTTGGCTTCAAAGATAGCCATTAATAACCTTAACTTTAATATGTACACATTTTTAAAAAGAATTATTTAAGTTGAATAAAGTATCTTGGTCTTCCTTACTATAAAAGAATAGAGGTGTGTTATTTTTTACTTTAAAACTCTCTCTCTCTCTCTCTCTCTCTCTCTCTCTCTCTCTCTCTCTCTCTCTCTCTCTTTCTCTCTTACACACACACACACACAGACACACACACACACACACACACACACACACACACACACACACACACACTATGATGGCTTTAACTGTGACTTCATGTGGGTTTATATCTAAACATAAGAGGATCTGCATGTTGGTCCCATTCCTGCAAGGTTTTTGATAAGTTAGAGAAAATGTGTCTGCATCTCAATCTCCAAATAAAATCATAGTTGCTATTATCACAACCAAGCTCCTCAATCTTTTTCATCGAAATACAAATCTAAATTATAAAGTTCTGTCTGGCTGGACATATATTTCACTGCTACAGCAAGAAGCTCTGGGTTCAATCTTCAACTATGAAAAACCCCCACAAATTTTAAAAGTAAAAATAAAACAAGCATGTTTCCTCAGGTCCCAGTACATTTGTAAGGCTGAGGACTTCAGTTTCAAGGCCAGTTCAAGCTGCACATGAGGTTTCAGACACTCCTGAGATACAGAGTTAGAGCTTACTTCCCTAAACCAAAACAACACATAAATAAACACAGCCTGGCCTGAAGTATGTCTGAAGTTCCAGCACTTCAGAGGCTGAGAGGAGCCTCGGGATTTTGAGGCCGTTTGGATCCTATATATACAAGTTTCGGCAATCTGGCCTTTCAACACCAGGTAGAAGAAAATGAAGACTCGTCTTCAGTTTGTTTTTAATAAATTTCTGTCGGGTAGCAGCAGCACAGAAAAGGTTCTAGTCTGTTTCTGCCACTAACTGACCTCCAGTTTACTCACACTTCACATCCCCAGGCCCAAGGAAGACTTTCAGGGTCTCCAATTCCATGGCCTTCCTGCTTTCTGCTAGATACTAGACTGTTCAAACTCCTGCCCTTAGTGAAGTTCTCCGTTTTTCACCGCAGAGGTCTAAGTGGGTAAAGTCGATTGTGAACCCAGCAGCAGTGCTATCCGGAGTCCAGGGAGGGTCATCTCCTCTCCTTACTCTGGAAGTAACACCTCCTCCCCTCCACCTTCACCCCATCCGGACCCCCACCTGAACCATTATTAACCATCTTTTAACAGGTCACTGACTACCTCCACAGAGACTTCCCCCTACCATGCTTCCTCAAGAAACTTCCCTTCCTCAAGAACTCAGCTTCGTGGCCACCACAAAGCATACTGGGTAACAGGGATTGGGCAGCTGGAAAACAATCTCAGCCAAGCCCCTTGCTGATTGGCCGTGTTTGCACATGCTTACTAAAGTGAGAGAGGCTCTATCAGTCATCTGTCATCCAAGCAGCAAATAAGAGATAGTATTTTAGCTGCCACTACTACCCAGAAGTTTTCCATTTTCCAAGTTTGCAATACTAACTTGAAAGTTAAAATAAAATGAACCCCAAAGAAGACTCTCCTACTTTGTTTCAGTTGAAGGGGCTGTTATGTGTATTTCGGATTTGTTTTATTTATTTAACTAACGTGCTTTTGCATGTTTGTATTTGTTCAACATGCATGTCTGGTGCTCATAGAAACTAGAATAGGATGCCAAATCCCCGGGATCTAGAATTACAAATGGTTGTGAGCCATTATATGGGTCCTAGGAACTAAACCTTGGTTTTCCCCAAGAGCAACAAGTGGTCTTAATTTGAAAGCTATCTTTCCATCCCTGCCCTGTGTGTGTTTTAAGGTATGCTGGATCATTTCTCTCGATAGATGTTTATTTTTAATATACAGTGGAGATTATAGAAATATGACACTTTCCTCATATTGTCTATTTCCAGAAAAAGAAAAAAAACATAATTTTAAAGGATTCTGTAAATCATAAAAAGAGATTCAGCAAAAATGATGTGTATACATTTCAGTATATGTGTGCAGAAGAAGACTGTATTCTCAATCATATTCCAACTTACATTTTTTGTTTGTTTGTTTTTCCAGACAGGGTTTCTCTGTATAGCCCTGGTTGTCCTGGAACTCACCCTGTAGACCAGGGTTGCCTCAAACACAGAAATCCCCCTGCTTCTGCCTCCCAAATGCTGGGATTAAAGGCATGCGCCACCACTGCCTGATCCAACTTAAATCTTCAGAGACAGGGTCTCTCTGAATCTGCAGCTCACCGACGTCACTAGCCTGGCTAGCCAGCTAGCTATCTCTACCTACTCAGCACTGGACTGCAGCCTGCATTTTTAAAGTGGATTCTAGGCCCCCACCTTAAGTCCATATATTTTCAAGGAAAGCACTTTACCAAATGAGCCATAATTCTAGCCCCTCTGCAGGGTTTGTTATGTTGCTGTAGCCACTGTCTTTTTTTTTTTTTGGGGGGGGTGCATATTTCTCTAATCATGCCTAAATTTAAGTTCCTAAAATGCTTAATGCTGGTTTTGTTTGTTTCCTTACAATAGCCAATTGCATTTCTTGCTCACTTTACAGTTAATTGGGCAAACTGGAAAAACTAACATTTCATTTGTGAGGCTTATTGTTGTTTTTTGTTTGTTTGGTAGGTGTTTTGTTAATTTCGTGTGTTGGTTGGGTTTTTTTTTTCACCACTGAAGATGAAACTCATAGCTTTTACATGGTGCTGTACCACTGAGGTACACCTTCAGCTAATCTTTGTTTCTGAATGTTGGGTGAGTAGTCATCTGTATGTGTTTTAAAGAAAACTACAATTATTGTGAAACCTAAAATTATCCTCCTATGCTATAGGGTTTATAGAGATCTGATGCCATCTTCTGTCCTCTTCAAACAACAGGCAAATATCTCCAAAAACACCTACCTCCAGATTTATCCAACATACTGTCTTGTTCATCTCTGTGAAGAAAGGACAATAAAATTTTAAAGCTAGAAATATAGTGGACTGGTAGAGCATTTGCCTAGCACACACACAAAAAAAAACTTTACACAGGAACTTCTTTTAATTATTTAGAATAGATATATAATGTGTGGTTTGGAACAAATGTCATATTCATATAAAATACATGGTAGACAACCAAAGTGAACCTGAATTATTTACTTTTAACAATTCATACATTTATACCCCACAGTAGTTTATTCATAACTCTCCCACACTTGCTGAGACCCTTCTTCTTCCCAGATGGTCCCCCTCTTATTTTTATGATGTTTCTCCTTTTGTTTGTGTTTATATCTGGGAAGATCCCATGCAGGTGGCTATATTGTCCAAGTTGCTATGTGTTTGTGATGACAAGGACTTAAGGACCCCAAGCAGGGCTTGAACTCAATATATAGTTGCATCTGACCATGAATTGTTGATTTTCCTGAATCTACTCCTCCAGTGAAGGGATCACAAACACTACTTTTGAAGTACTCTATTGAACTGGGAAAAATTGAAAATATTACCTTATATCTTCATCTGCTTCTACGTGAGGCGGCATATTCTCATGTTTGCCAAATGCTGGCCTTTTTACTATATTGACAATAGAAAATGGAAACATTTGAAAGTATGCTATATAAGTAATAGTTAATAAAGTATTTTCAATTTGCATTTCTCTGGAAAAACTGCCCACGTGAGTTTTTGAAACAGCTTTTATAAATGAAATAATTACATCAAGGAAATTGAGGATACAAGGAGAAAACAAAACTTAAGGATAATAGGTATAGATGAGAAGTAAGATTTCCAACTTAAAGGGCCAGTGAATATCTTCAACAAAATTATAGAAGAAAACTTCCCTAACCTAAAGAAAGAGATGCCCATGAACATAAAAGAAGCCTACAGATCCCCAAATACTTTAGACCAGAAAAGACATTCCTGCCATCACATAATAATCAAAACACCAAATGCACACAACAAAGAGAATATTAAAAGCAGTAAGGGAAAACAGTTCAAGTAACATATAAAGGCAGACCTATCAGAATTTCACCTAACTTCTCCCCAGAGACTATGAAAGCCAGACGATCCAGGACAGTTGACATACAGACCCTAAGAGAGCACAAATGCCAACCAAGGCTACTATACACAGTAAAACTCTTTTACCATAGATGGCGAAACCAAGGTATTCTATGACAAAAGCAAAATTACACAATATCTTCCAAAAAATCATGCCCTTCAAAGTATAATGAAGGGAAAACACCAAAACAAGGAGGGAAATTACATTCTAGAAAAAGCAAGAAAGTAATCTTGCAGCAAACCTAAAAGAAGATGGCCACATGAACAAAATTCCATCTCTAAAAACAAATATAACAGGAACCAACAACGACTATTTCTTAATATCTCTTAATATCAGTGGACTCAAATCCACAATAAAAAGACATAGACTAATAGACTTAATGTGTAAGCATGACCCAGCATTTTGTTTCATACAAGAAACAAATCTCACAGACAAAGACAAATATTACCTCATAGTAAAAGGCTAGAAAACAATTTTCCAAGCAGATGGTCACAAGAAACAGGCTGGAGTAGGCATTAGAATATCAAAAAAAATTGACTTTCAACCCAAAGTTATCAAAAAAGACAAGGAGGAACACTTCATATTCATCAAAATTAAATTTACCAAGAGGAACTCCCAATTCTGAACATCTATGCTCCAAATGCAAGGGCAGCCACATTCATAAAAGAAACTTTAGTAAACCTCAAAATACACATTGCACTGCACACTATAATAGTGGAAGACTTCAACACCCCTCTCTCATCAATGGGCACATCCTGGAAACAAAAACTAAAAACAGACACAGTGAAACCAACAGGAGTTATGAAACAAATGGATTTAGTTGATATCTATAGAAAACTTTATCCTAAATCGAAAGGATATCCCTTCTTCTCTGTACCTCATGAGGCCTTCTCCAAAATTGACCATATAATCAGTCACAAAACATGCCTCAACAGATATAAAAATATTGAAATAATCCCATGCATCCTATCAGATCACCACAGACTAATGCTGATCTTCAATAATAATATAAGTAATAGAAAATCCACATATATGTGGAATGTGAACAACAACCTACTCAATGATAACTTGGTCAAGGAAGGAATAAAGAAGGAAATTAAAGACTTTTTAGAGTTTAATGAAAATGAAGCTACAACATAACCAAACATATGGTACACAATGAAAACAGTAATAAGAGAAAACTTCACAGCCCTGAATGCCTCTAAAAAGAAACTGGATAGAGGATACAGGAGCAGCTTGACAGCACAACTAAAAGCTCTAGAACAAAAGGAAGCAAATTCTCCCAAGAGGAATAGAAGGCAGGAAACAATCAAACTCAGGACTGAAATCAACCAAGTGGAAACAAAGGAACTATACAAAGAATCAACCAAACCAGGAGCTGGTTGTTTGAGAAAATCAACATGATAGGTAAACCCTTAGCCAGACTCACTAAAGGGCACAGGGACATCATCCTAATTAACAAAACCAGAAATGAAAAGGGAGACATAACAACAGAAACTTAGGAAATCCAAAAAATCATAAGATCCTACTACAAAAACCTATACTCAACAAAACTGGAAAATCTGGATGAAATGGACACTTTTCTAGCCAGATATCAGGTACCAAATATAATTCAGGATCAGATAAACCCTAGAAATACTCCCATAACCCCTAAAGAAATAGAAGCAGTCATTAATAGTCTCCCAAACAAAAAAGACCAGGATCTGATGGGTTTAGTACAGAATTCTATCAGATCTTCATGAAGACCTAATACCAATACTCTTCAAACCATTATGCAAAATCTAAAGAGAAGGGACATTATTCAATTTGTTCTATGAAGCCAGAATTACAATTATACTCAAACCATACAAAGACCCAATGAAGAAAGGAAACTTCAGACCAATTTCCCTTATGAAAATTGATGCAAAAATATTCAATAAAAGCCTTGCAAACTGAATCCAAGAATACATAAAAATGATCATCCATCATGATCAAGTACACTTGATCCCTGTGATGAGGGATGGTTTAATATACAGAAATCCATCAACTTAATCCACTATAGAAACAAACTCAAAGACAAAAATCACATGATCATTTCATTAGATGCTGAGAAAACATTTGACAAAATACAGCACCCATTCATAGTAAAAGTCCAGGATAGATCAGGAATTCAAAGCCTATACCTAAACATAATAAAAGCAATAGATAGCAAACCAGTAGCCAACATCAAACTAAATGGTGAGAAACTGGAGGCAATCCCGCTAAAATCTGGGACTAAACAATGCTGCCCACTTTCTCCCTACCTATTCAACATAGTACTTGAAGTCCTAGTCAGAGCAATTAGACAACAAAAAGAGAACAAATGAATACAAATTGGAAAGGAAGAAGACAAAATCTCACTATTTCCAGAAGATATGATAGTATATATAAGTGACCCCAAAAATTACACCAGAGAAATCCTAAATCTGATACACAGCTTCAGTGCAGTAGCTGAATACAAAATTAACTCAAACATATCAATGGCATTTCTCTACAAAAAGAATAAACAGGATGAAAAAGAAATTAGGGAAACAACACCCTTCAGAATAGTCACAAATAATATAAAATACGTTGGTGTGACTCTAACTGAGTAAGTGAAAGAAGGATCTGTATGATAAAAATGTCAAGTCTCTGAAGAAAAAATCAAAGAAAATCTCAGAAGATGGAAAGATCTCCCATGCTCATGGATTGGCAGGATTAATGTAGTAAAAATGGCTATCTTGCCGAAAGCAGTCTACAGATTTAATGCAATCCCCATGAAAATTCCAACACAATTCTTAACTGAGTTAGAAAGAGCTATTTGCAAATTCATCTGGAATAAGAACAAAACCTAGGATACAAAAACTCTTCTCAAAAATAAAAGAATCTCTCCTGGAATCACCGTGCCTGACCTCAAGCTGTACTATAGAGCAATTGTGATAAAAACTGCATGGTACAGGTATACTGATAGACAGGTAGATAAATGGAATAGAACTGAAGACACAGAAATGAACCCACACACCTATTGTCACTTGATCATTGACAAAGTAGCAAAAACCATCCAGTGGAAAAAAAGACAACATTTTCAACAAATGGTGCTGGCTCAATTGGCAGTTAGCATGTAGAAGAATGAAAATTGATCTATTTTCATCTCATTGCACAATGCTCAAGTCTAGGTAGATCAAGGAACTCCACATAAAACCAGAGACACTGAAACTTATAGAGGAGGAAGTGGGGAAGAGCTTCGAAGACATGGGCACAAGGGAAAAATTCCTGAACAGAACAGCAATGGCTTGTGCTGTAAGATTAAGAATAGACAAATGTGACCTTATAAAATTGCAAAGCTTCTATAAGTCAAAGGACACTGTCAATAGGACAAAACAGCAACCAATAGATGGGAAAAAATCTTTACCAATCCTAAATCAGATGGGGACTAATATCCAATATATATAAAGAGCTCAAGAATCTGGACTCCAGAAAATCAAATAACCCCATTAAAAAATGGGGACAGAGATAAACAAAGAATTCACAACTAAGGAAAACCGAATGGCAGAGAAGCACCTAAAAAATGTTCATCATCCTTAATTATCAGGGAAGTGCATGTCAAAATAAACCTGAGATTCCACCTCATACCAGTCAGAATGGCTCAGATCTAAAACTCAGATGACAGCAGATGCTGGCGAGAATGTGGTGAAATAGGAACACTCCTCCATTGCTGGTGAGATTGCAAGCTGGTAAAACCACTCTGGAAGTCAGTCTGGTGTTTCCTCAGAAAATTGGACATAGTTTTACTGGAAGATCCAGCAATACTCCTCCTGGGCATATTCTCAGAAGATATTCTAACTTGTAATACTGACATGCTTCACTATGTTCATAGCATCTTTATTTATAATAGCAAGAAGCTGAAAACAACCCAGATGTCCCTCCCCAGTGGAATGGATACAGAAAATGTGGTACATTTACATAATGAAATACTACACAGCTATTAAAAACAATGAATTCTTGAAATTCTTAGACAAATGGATGGATCTTGATGATATCTTCCTAAGGGAGATAACCCAATCACAAAAGAACACACAGGATATGCATTCACTGATAAGTGGATATTATGCCAGAAGCTCACAATAACCAAGACACAACCTGCAAAACCCATGAAACTCAAGAAGAAGGAAGACCAAAGTGTGGATACGTCATTCCTTCTTAGAATGGGAAACAAAATGCCCATGGAAGGAGTTAAAGAGACAAAGTTTGCAGCTGAGACTGAATGAATCCAGAGACTGCCTCACTCAGGGATCAATCCAATAAATAACCAACAAACCCAGACACTATGGCAGATGCCAACAAGAGCTTGGGGACAGGAGACTGATATAGCTGTCTCCTGAGAGGATCTGTCAGTGCCTGACAAATACAGAAGTGAATGCTCACAGACATCCATTGTACTGAGCACAGGGTCCCCAATGATGGAGCTAGAGAAAGTACCCAAGGAGCATAAGGGGTTTGCAGCCCCATAGGAGGATAAACAATATGAACTAACCAGTACCCCCAGAGTTCCCTGGGACTAAAGCACCAATCAAATAAAACAGATGGTGGGACTTATGGCTCCAGCTGCATATGTAGGAGAGGATGGCCTAGTATGTCATCAACGGGAGGAGAGACCCTTGGTACTGTAAAGGTCCTATGCCCCAGTATTAAGGAATGCCTGGGCCAGGAATTGGGGGTGGGTGTGTTGGGGGCAGGGGGAGAGGTGAGAGGAGAGGGGATTTGCAGAGGGGAAATAGAAAAGGTGATAATATTTGAAATGTAAATAAAGAAAATATATAATAGAAAAAAGGAATGAAATAATTTATTTGCAGGTTTTATGAGATAAATTCATGTTTTGCTAACATATAGGAACACCGTTCAGATCTTTTTCTGGGGTAAAATCATAGCAAGTTATTGTTTCTCAACATATTATGTCTAAAGTGCCAAGAGTAGGTATATGCACTGCTAAAACTCGGGTATAGGAATATATAGATATAGGTAAAATTAGAAATGAAGTACATGAAAACTTAGAAAAGACTTCTTCCATTGCAGGTGAGTTGGGAAAAGTCTAATGAACTGCAGGACACAATCAATACTGAAGACTGGATACCTTCAGAATGAGCCTGCTCTTCTTCTTCATCTGAATCAAAGTCAACAAGTAATAAGTAACCTTCCTTTGGTATCACCCGCAGTTTCTTAATAGACATTTTTCTCTTAAGCGCTCAGTTGTCTTCTTAGTTAAAAAATATAAATAAAAAGGAAAAAAGAAAAAAAAGTAGTTATCTAAATCCAAAGGTATCATTTAAATAGTTAAAAATGTCAAAAAGTCAAATAATTATTTTAGCTCATTGAAAGATTGTTTCTTTTGTTTTTTAACACTTATATTTTTAATAATTTGTCTTTATCAGAGAGTTTTGCATACATATTCAATATGGTTACACGTGTATATGTGTATGTGTGTGTATGTGTATATGTATGTGTATGTGTATGTGTATATGTATATGTATATGTATATATATACATACACACACACACACACATATATATATATATGCTTCCCCTTACAATTTCCTTCATGTATCCCATTTATCATGTCCCTCTCCCTCCCAACTTTGTTTTAAAATCTTCTTTAACTTACTTATTTTAAATCCTTCTTTAGAACCCAAGTTAACAATCTGTCATTTCTCAGTTTAAAAAAGGCAAAAACAGGTCAGCCTTTAATACGTGAGTCCTCCTTTTCTCACCAAAAATGATGAGCAAAATGTGTTTGCATTTAAACTTTGAGGCATCTGAATTTTGGTACTATCTCCCAAAGATTCTTTTTAAACAAAACATCAGCAATTCCAATTTTCAGTATATCTCTGTTTTAAAGTAAATTCATGGTACTATCCAGAAAGATGATGAACATGGTAACTATATATTCATGTCAAGAATACCCAATGCTCAGTCTACAACAAACACTCACCACCATTACCCACACAGAAAATCCTTATATTGGAGAAATTTGGGATTGGGGGAAGCCGAGGATTTCAAACATCTGAAGATTGTAAGTTAAAGGCCAGCCCAAGCCAGAACAGCCTGAGCTACAAAGGAAGATCCCATCCTACAGAACTAAAACTGAGAGAAAAAGCTGAACTTGGTGGTCCAAGTCTTTAATCCCAATACATGGGCGATTAGACAGGAGGATCCCTGTTCAGAATCCTTCCCAGATTACTTATTAATCTCTTGTAATGTCTCCTCTTCTTCTTTTCATTCATTCTTCCTACGCCACTCCCCTCTCTGCAATGTCCATACAGTCTATACCAAAGGAACACACCATAGAGAAGACAATGAAGAGGGAGGAATCCTCAGTGTGTTTCTAATGGGTCCCGGACAGCACACAGGACAAGCGCCAAGTTGGACCCTAAGGCTCCTTACAGCACACAGGACAAGCGCCAAGGATCCTCACTCACAGCCCCATGCTCCCCCGACCCTCAATCCTGCAGCCAGCTCTCTGATCCTATTCCAAGGCCCCATGATTGTGTCCTCCAAGGGTTCACAATCTTCTAAGGCCCTGACCTGTTCAATCCTCTGCCATGAATATGGTCCTCCACCTTCACTTAACAATCAGAAGCCATAGGAAATGGCGATCATGAGGCATTTTCTCACCTAGTGGCAACCTGGGCCTGATATGCCCCACCCTGTCATACCTTGATTAACTGTCCAACAACCCTGAGCAGAGCCGATTATCACTTACTGGTTATCTCAAAGGTGAACACCTTCACAACTGCACCCTTCCGTGCTCAACTCCTCAATGGTATAAAAACCTTTGTCAGCAGAGATGCCTGGACTGAGGATTCTTAGGACCCTTTGTGATGCAAGCTGGAGAAATCAGGTCTGTGCTGATTGGCTGAATATATCCTGCTCATGCGTACATGGAGTACCAGGCACCATCGCTTCAAAGGGAGTTTTCAGGAGGTGGGAATGAGCTACTACTGGCTTTAAGACAAATTCTAGGTTCATAAGCCCTTACATACTTGAAAAACTTGAACAAACGTGAAACATGAAACACTGCAAACGGCAGTACTTTATTTCAACTGTAGAGTCTCTTGCATGCCATTTTGGTTTGTATTTATTCATGTGCGTAACATTGAATGTGTGTGGAATCTTTCTGAATGTACATACGCACACCACAAGAGTTTATTCTGTCCTAAGAGATCAGAAGGGAGCATCCAGATCCCCTATATCCCCTGGTACCCTCCTGTCTCCACCTTCCTAGTACTGACCTTGATTACAAGAACGTGCTAGACCCTTCTGGCCTTCTCTCGCACTTATGCCTCTGTTGCCTACAGAGGCTGGAAGTGTGCACTGATTCTCTGAAACTTTAGCTGTGCATAAATTGTGAGCCACGATGTGGGTGTTTTGTGCCCGGTCATCTGCATAGAACAGGTGCTTTTAACAGATGAGTCATTTTTCCAACTGAAGAATAAAGATAAAAAAATTACTGAACTCTTCCTCACCCCAGAGCCCGACCCCTCCCATCTAGAGATTGTTCCCAGAACACTCCTGAACTCTTCACCCCAGAATGCATTCCTGAACTCCTCACCCTAGAGTTCGAACCCTCCCAACTAAGGACTGTTCCAAGAACATTTTTGAGATAAGGGCCTCCTGGAACAACCTCAGAATGAACCGGGTACATTGCCAAATAATAGGACATGACCCCTTAGTTACGTAGAATTCCCTTGGCAGAACCCCTTGTCCCTTGGCAGAACCCCTTAGTTATGCAAACTTGTACTTTCCCTGCCCCGCTCTCCCCCCTTGAGTTTTTCCTATATAAGCCTGTGAAAAATTTGGCTCGAGGTCGATTCTCCTCTATACCATACTAGGTGTATGAGTTTCGACCCCAGAGCTCTGGTCTATGTGCTTTCTTGCTGTTACTTTATTAAATCTTGCCCACTACAATTTGAGTTCGGTCTCAGTGTCTTCTTGGGTCCGCGGCTGTCCCGAGGCTTGAGTGAGGGTCTCCCTTCGGGGGTCTTTTATTTGGGGGCTCGTCCGGGATTAGCGCGACCACCCAGAGGTCATAGACCCACTTTAAGGTAAGATTCTTTGACCTGCCTTGGTCTGGTGTCTGTGTTCTGTTTCTAAGTTTGGTGCGATCACAGTTTCGGTTTTGCGGACGCTCAGTGAGACCGCGCTCCGAGAGGGAACGCGGGGTGGATAAGGATAGTCGTGTCCAGGTGTCCACCGTCCGTTTGCCCTGGGAGACGTCCCAGGAGGAACAGGGTAGGACCAGTGACGCCTGGTGGACCCCTTTGGAGGCCAAGAGACCATCTGGGGTTGCGAGATCGTGGGTTCGAGTCCCACCTCGCGCCTTGTTGCGAGACCGTGGGTTCGAGTCCCACCTCGTGTTTTGTTGCGAGATCGTGGGTTCGAGTCCCACCTCGCGCAGAGGGTCTCAATCGGCCGGCCTTAGAAAGGCCATCTGATTCTTTGAGTTGCTTGTGGTTGACGCGAAGTCGCCGCCGTTTTTGGTTTCTTTTTTGTCTTAGTCTTGTGTTCGCTCTTGTTGTGTCTACTATTATTCTAGAAATGGGACAATCTGTGTCCACTCCCCTTTCTCTAACTCTGGAGCATTGGAAGGAGGTGCAGGTCAGAGCCCTCAACCAGTCGGTGGAGGTCAGAAAGGGTCCGTGGCAGAACTTTAGCGCCTCCGAGTGGCCGACCTTTGGAGTGGGCTGGCCACCAGAAGGTGCTTTTGACTTGTCACTAATCGCCGCCGTCAGGCGAATTGTTTTTCAGGAGGAAGGGGGTCACCCTGATCAGATCCCCTACATTGTGACCTGGCAGAATCTCGTCCAATTCCCACCTCCATGGGTCAAGCCTTGGACCCCAAATTCTTTGAAACTGACGGTCGTGGTTGCCCAGTCTGATGCAGCTGGAAAGTCCGGCCCGTCAGCACCCCCCAAGATTTATCCAGAGATTGACGACCTCCTCTGGATGGACTCCCAACCTCCCCCTTACCCCCTGCCCCAGCAGCCACCTGCAGCCGCCCCACCACAGGGACCAATAGCGAGAGGGGCTCAGGGACCGGCGGGAGGCACTCGCAGCCGCCGAGGCCGAAGCCCCGGGGAGGAAGGGGGGCCGGATTCAACAGTTGCCTTGCCACTTAGAGCACATGTGGGAGGGCCAGCGTCAGGACCTAATGATCTCATTCCTTTACAATACTGGCCTTTTTCCTCTTCTGATTTATATAATTGGAAAACTAACCACCCTCCCTTATCTGAGAACCCCTCTGGGCTTACTGGGCTCCTTGAGTCACTTATGTTCTCCCATCAACCCACTTGGGATGATTGTCAGCAGCTTTTGCAGGTTCTTTTCACCACAGAAGAAAGAGAAAGAATCCTGATGGAGGCGAGAAAAAATGTTCTAGGAGAGGACGGCACACCCACTGCCCTCCCTAATCTCGTGGACGAGGCTTTCCCCTTGAACCGCCCCAACTGGGACTACAACACC
Organism: Mus musculus; assembly: GCF_000001635.26. Classification (NCBI taxonomy): domain Eukaryota; kingdom Metazoa; phylum Chordata; class Mammalia; order Rodentia; family Muridae; genus Mus; species Mus musculus. The sequence goes on along the minus strand of NC_000086.7, from coordinate 27,330,533 downwards.
GCGGAAGGTAGGGGACGCCTCCTTGTCTATCGCCGGACTCTAGTGGCAGGTCTCAGAGGGGCCGCTAGACGGCCCACCAATTTGGCTAAGGTAAGAGAGGTCTTGCAGGGGCAGACTGAACCACCCTCAGTCTTCCTTGAGCGTCTCATGGAGGCATATAGGAGGTACACCCCTTTTGACCCCTCGTCAGAGGGGCAGAAAGCCGCTGTAGCCATGGCCTTCATTGGTCAGTCCGCTCCCGACATTAAGAAAAAGCTGCAAAGGCTGGAGGGGCTCCAAGATCATACGCTCCAAGATTTAGTAAAAGAAGCAGAGAAAGTCTATCATAAGAGGGAAACAGAAGAAGAGAGGCAGGAGAGAGAGAAGAAAGAAATGGAGGAGAGGGAAAATAGACGGGATCGCCGTCAGGAGAGAAATTTGAGTAAAATTTTGGCCGCAGTTGTAAATGATAGACAGTCAGGAAAAGGTAAAACAGGGCTCCTGGGCAACAGGGCAGTGAAACCGCCAGGTGGCAGAAAGATACCACTGGAAAAAGACCAATGCGCCTATTGCAAAGAGAAAGGACACTGGGCTAGAGACTGCCCTAAAAACCGGGAGCAATCCAAGGTCCTGACCCTAGAAGATGATTAGGGAAGTCGGGGCTCAGACCCCCTCCCTGAGCCTAGGGTAACTTTGTCCGTGGAGGGGACCCCCGTCAACTTCCTGATAGACACCGGAGCAGAGCATTCAGTACTCACTAGCCCCCGAGGCAAGCTAGGCTCTAAAAAGACCATGGTGATTGGAGCCACTGGTAGTAAATTTTACCCCTGGACGACCGAATGAGCCCTACAGATAAACAAGAACATAGTGACCCACTCCTTCCTGGTGATACCTGAGTGTCTTGCTCCCCTCTTGGGGCGCGATTTGCTAACCAAACTAAAGGCTCAAGTCCAATTTACTTCAGAAGGCCCACAAGTAAGCTGGGGAAAAGCCCCCGTTGCCTGCCTTGTCCTCAACACAGAGGAAGAGTACCGGTTGCATGAAGAGCAACCCAAAAATGCAGTCTCTTCAGGCTGGCTAACTGCGTTCCCCAATGTCTGGGCAGAACAAGCAGGAATGGGGTTGGCTAAACAAGTGCCTCCGGTTGTGGTAGAACTTAAAGCTGATGCCACCCCCATCTCGGTAAGACAATACCCCATGAGCAAGGAAGCTAGGGAGGGCATCCGGCCTCATATCCAGAGGTTGCTAGACCAAGGAGTTTTAGTGGCCTGTCAGTCCCCCTGGAATACACCACTTCTGCCAGTTCGAAAACCAGGGACCAATGACTATCGCCCGGTGCAAGACCTCCGGGAAGTTAACAAAAGGGTCCTGGACATTCACCCCACAGTCCCGAACCCGTACAATTTATTAAGCTCTCTCCCACCCGAGAGAACATGGTATACAGTCCTGGACTTAAAAGATGCCTTCTTTTGCCTGCGCTTGCACCCTAAGAGTCAGCTCCTGTTTGCCTTTGAATGGAGGGACCCAGAGGGCAGAAAGACTGGTCAACTAACCTGGACTAGGCTACCACAGGGGTTCAAAAATTCCCCCACCCTGTTTGACGAGGCCCTCCATCGGGATCTCGCGCCTTTTCGCGCTCGAAACCCTCAGCTTACCCTACTACAGTATGTGGATGATCTCTTGGTCGCAGCGGCCTCGAAGGAGCTGTGTCACCAGGGAACTGAGAGGCTCCTCACAGAACTGAGTGACTTGGGGTATCGAGTTTCGGCTAAAAAGGCACAAATTTGTCAAACTGAGGTAACCTACCTGGGGTATACCCTCCGAGGGGGTAAAAGATGGCTCACAGAAGCCCGGAAGAAGACTGTTATGATGATCCCATCGCCAACCACCCCACGGCAAGTACATGAGTTTCTGGGGACTGCTGGCTTTTGTAGACTCTGGATTCCAGGCTTTGCAACCCTAGCGGCACCTCTATATCCTTTGACTAAAGAAGGGCTTCCTTTTGAGTGGAAAGAAGAGCACTGTCCCGAGGCTTGAGTGAGGGTCTCCCTTCGGGGGTCTTTCACAACCACTGTTTTGTGCACTTATTTGCACTCCTATGGCCTCTTCAGGTACCAGGCATGCATCTGGTGTGTTTAAATTTATGTTGACCTAACACACACACACACACACACACACACACAAAACCCACTGATATTTTTTAATTTGCATATTTCTCTATAACTCCTTTTGTCCTATTTCACGACTTGTACAACTTCCTTGTGAGGTGTATTCCTTTTCTTTGTTTTTTGTTTGTTTTCAATTTTTTTACTAGATATTTTTTTTCATTTACATTTCAAATGCTATCCTGAAAGTCCGCTATACCCTTCCCCTCCCTGTCCTGCTCCCTTACCCATCCACTCATATTTCTTGGCTCTGGCACTCCCCTATACTGCAGCATATAAAGTTGGCAAGACCAACGGGCCTCTCTTCCCAGTGATGACTGACTAGGCCATCTTCTGCTACATATGAAACTAGAGAAACAAGCTCTGGGGATACTGGTTAGTTCATATTGTTGTTCCACCTATAGGGTTGCAGACCCCTTCTGCTCCTTGAATACTTTCTCTAGCTCCTCCATTAGGACCCTGTGTTCCATCCAATAGATGACAGTGAAAATCCACTTCTGTATTTGCCAGGCACTGGCATATCCTCACACAAGACAGCTATATCAGAGTCTGTTCAGCAACATCTTACTGGCATGCGCAATAGTGTCTGCATTTGGTGGCTAATTATGGAATGGAAGCCCGGGTGGGGTAGTCTCTGGATGGTCCATCCTTTTGACTTAGCTCCAAACTTTGTCTCTGTAACTCCTTCCATGGGTATTTTGTTTCCTATTCTAGGAAGTATGAAGTGTCCATGCGTTGTTTTCCTCCTTGATTTTCTTGTGTTTTTTTTTTTTTTTTTTTTTTTTGCAAATTGTATATTGGGTATTGTAAGTTTCTGAGCTAATATCCACTTATCAGTGAGTGCATTTCAAGTGACTTCTTTGTGATTGGGTTACCTCACTCAGGATGATGTCCTCCAGGTCCATCCATTTGCTTAGGAATTTCATAAATCCACTGTTTTAATAGCTGAGTAGTACTCCATTGTGTAAATGTACCACATTTTCTGTATCCATTCCTCTGTACAGGGACATCTGGATTCTTTCCAGCTTCTGGCCATTATAAAAAAGGCTGCCATGAACATACTACTGCAGGTGTCATTTTCTGGGTATATGCCCAGGAAAGGAATTACTGAATCTTCAGATATTACTATGTTAAATTTTTTGAGAAACTGCCAGACTGATTTACAGAGTGGTTGTAAAAGCTTGCAATCCCACGAGCAAAGGAGGAGTGCTCCTCTTTCTCCACATCCTCGCCAGCATCTACGGTCACCCGAATTTTTGATCTTAGCCATTCTGACTGGTGTGAGGTAGAATCTCAGGGTTGTTTTTATTTCCATTTCCCTGATGGTTAAAGATGCTGAACATTTTTTCAAGTGCATCTCAAACCTTCGGTATTCCTCAGTTGAGAATTTTTTTTTTTAGCTCTGTACCCAATTTTTTTGTGTTATTTGAATTTCTGGAGTCCAGCTTCTTGAGATATTTGTATATATTGGATATTAATCCCCTATCAGATTTAGGATTGGTAAAAATCCTTTTCCCAATCTGTTGGTGGCCTTTTTGTCCTATTGACAGTGTCTTTTACCTTACAGAATCTTTGCAATTTTATCAAGTCCCATTTGTTGATACTTGATCTTACAGCACAAGCCATTGCCGTTCTGTTCAGGAATTTTTCCACTATGCTCATATCTTCGAGGCTTTTCCCCACTTTCTCCTCTATAAAATTCAGTGTCTCTGATTTTATGTGGAGGCCTTTGATCCACTTGACTTAAGCTTTGTACAATGAGATAAGAATGGATCAGTTCTCATTCTTCTATATGATAACCACCTGCTGTGCCAGCACCATTTGTTGAAAATGCTGTCTTTTTTCCACTGGATGGTTTTAGCTCCCTTGTCAAAGATCAAGTGACCATAGTTGTGTAGGTTCATTTCTTTTTTTTTTTAAGTTTTATTAGGTATTTATTTCATTTACATTTCCAATGCTATCCCAACAGTCGCCCACAACGCTCCCCAACCCACTCCCCCCCCACTCCCCTCCCCCACTCCCACTTCTTGGCCCTGATGTTACCCTGTACTGGGGCATATAAAGTTTGCACGACCAATGGGCTCTCTTTCCACTGATGGCTGAATAGGCCATCTTCTGATACATATGTAGCTACAGACATGAACTCCGGGGGTTACTGGTTAGTTCATATTGTTGTTCCACTTATAGGGTTGCAGATACCCCCAGATCCTTGGGTACTTTCTCTAGCTCCTCCATTGGGGGCCCTGTGATCCATCCAATAGTTGACTGTGAGCATCCACTTATGTGTTTGCTAGGCCCCGGGATAGTCTCTGAAGAGACAGCTATATCAGGGTCCTTTCAGCAAAATCTTGCTGGTATAGGCAATGGTGTCAGTGTTTGGAGGCTGATTATGGGATGGATACCCGGGTATGTCAGTCTCTAGATGGTCCATCCTTTCATCTCAGCTCCAAACTTTGTGTCTGTAACTCCTTCCATGGGTGTTTTGTTCCCAATTCTAAGAAGGGGCAAAGTGTCCACACTTCGGTCTTCATTCTTCTTGAGTTTCATGTGTTTCCCAAATTGTATCTTATATTTTGGGTATTCTAAGTTTCTGGGCTAATATCCACTTATCAGTGAGTACATATTGTGTGAGTTCTTTTGTGATTAGGTTACCTCACTCATGGTGATGCCCTCCAGGTCTATCCATTTGCCTAGGAATTTCATAAATTCATTCTTTTTAATAGCTGATTAGTACTCCATTTTGTAAATGTGCCACATTTTCTGTATCCATTCCTCTGTTGAAGGTCATCTGGGTTCATTCCAGCTTCTGGTTATTATAAATAAAGCTTCTATGAACATAGTGGAGCATGTATCCTTCTTATTGGTTGGAACATCTTCTGGATATATGCCCAGGAGAGGAATTGCATGATCCTCTGGTAGTACTATGTCGAATTTTCTGAGGAACTGCCAGACTGATTTCCAGAGTTGTACAAGCTTGCAAACCCAACAATGGTGGAGTGTTCCTCTTTCTCCACATCCTGGCCAGCATCTGCTGTTACCTGAATTTTTGATCTTAGCCATTCTGACTGGTGGGAGGTAGAATCTCAGGGTGGATTCATTTCTGTGTCTTCAATTCTATTCCATTGATCTACCTGTCTGTTGCGGTACCAGTACCATGCAGTTTTTATCACAATTGTTCTGTGGTACAGCTTGAGGTCAGCCATGGTGTTTCCCCCAGAAGTTCTTTTATTATTGAAAATAGTTTTTGCTATCCTAGTTTTTTGTTTTTGTTTTTTTTGTCTGTTTTTTGTTTTTGTTTTTGTTATTCCAGATGAATTTGCAAATTGCCTTTTCTAACTCAGTGAAGAATTGAGTTATAATTTTGATGAATATTGCATTGAATATGTAGATTTTGTTCGGCAAATAGACATTTTTACTATATTAACCCTGCCAATCCATGAGTATGGGAGATCATTTTACCTTCTGAGTTCTTCAATTTCTTTCTTCAGAGACTTGAAGTTCTTGTCATACAGACTTTTCACTTCCTTAATTACAGTCACACCAACGTATTTTATATTTTTTGACTGTTGTGAATTGTGTTGTATCCCTAATTTCTTTCTCATCCTCTTTATTCTTTGTGTAGGGAAAGGCCACTGACATGTTTGAGTTAATTTTATATTCAGCTACTGCACTGAAGTTGTGTATCAGGTTTAGGATTTATCTAGTGTAATTTTTGGGGTCACTGATACATGCTATCATATCTTATGGAAATAGTGATATTTTGCCATCTTCCCAATTTGTATTCATTTGTTTTCCTTTTGTTGTTGATTTGTTCTGGCTAGGACTTCAAGTACTATGTTGAATAAGTAGGGAGAAAGTGGGCAACCTTGTCTAGTCCCTGATTTTAGTAGGATTGCTTCAAGTTTCTCACCATTTAGTTTGATGTTGGCTACTGGTTTGCTGTCTCTTGCTCTTATTATGTTTAGGTATGGGCCTTGAATTCCAGATCTTTCCTCAACTTTTACTATAAATGGTGTAGTATTTTGTCAAATGCTTTCTCAGCATCTAATGAGATGATCATGTGGTTTTTGTCTTTCAGTTTGTTTCTCTAGTAGATTAAGGTGGTGGATTTCTGTATACTTAACTATCCCCGCATCGCAGGGATGAAGACTACTACTTGATCATGATGTATTCTTGGATTCAGTTTGCAAGAATTTTATTGAGTATTTTTGCATTGATATTCATAAGGGAAATTGGTCTGAAGTTTCCTTTCTTCATTGGGTCTTTGCATGCTTAGAGTATAAATGTAATTCTGGCTTCATAGAACAAATTGAATAATGTTCCTTCTCTTTTGATTTTGCATAATATTTTGAATAGTATTGGTATTAGGTCTTCTTGAAGATCTCATAGAATTTTATACTAAACCCATCAGATCCTGGGCTTTTTTTGTTGTTGTTGTTTGGGAGACTATTGATGACTGCTTCTATCTCTTTAGGGGTTATGGGAGTATTTCCATGGTTTATCTGATCCTGGTTTTAATTTGGTACCTGATTTCTGTCTAGATAATTGTACAGTTCATCCAGATTTTCCAGTTTTGTTGAGTATAGGCTTTTGTAGTAGTATCTGATGATTTTTTTGGATTTCCTAAGTTTCTTTTGGTATGTCTCCCTTTTCATTTCTGGTTTTGATAATTTGGATACTGTCCCTGTGCCCTGTAGTTAGTCTAGCTAAGGGTTTGTCTATCATGTTGATTTTCTCAAACAACCAGCTCCTGGTTTGGTTGATTCTTTGTATAGTTCTTTTTGTTTCCACTTGGTTGATTTCAGTCCTGAGTTTGATTGTTTCCTGCCTTCTATTCCTCTTGGGAGAATTTGCTTCCTTTTGTTCTAGAACTTTTAGTTGTGCTGTCAAGCTGCTCCTGTATCCTCTCTCCAGTTTCTTTTTAGAGGCATTCAAAGCTATGAGTTCTCCTCTTAGGACTGCTTTCATTGTTTCCCATAAGTTTGGGTATGTTGTAGCTTCATTTTCATTAAACTCTAAAATGTCTTTAATTTCTTTCTTTATTTCTTACTTGACAGAGTTATCATAGAGTAGATTGTTGTTCACCTTCCACGTGTATGTGAGTTTTCTATTATTTGTATTTTTATTGAAGATCAGCCTTAGTCTGTGGTGATCTGATAAGATACATGGGATTATTTCAATATTTTTATATCTGTTGATGTATGTTTTGTGATTGATAATATGGTCAATTTTGGAGAAGGCATCATGAGGTGCTGAGAAGAAGGGATATCCTTTTGGTTTAGGATACAATGTTCTATAGACATCAACTAAATCCATTTGTTTCATAATTTCTGTTACTTTTATTGTGTGTCTGTTTAGGTTTTGTTTCCAGAATCTGCCCATTGATGAGAGAGGGTTGTTGGAGTCTATTATAGTGTGCAGTGCAATGTGTGTTTTGAGCTTTACTAAAATATCTTTTATGAATGTGGATGCCTTTGCATTTGGAGCATAGATGTTTAGAATTGAGATTTCATCTTGGTAGATTCTATCTTTTATGAGTATGATTCCCACCCCCTTGTCTTTTTTGATAACTTTGAGTTGGAAGTCAGTTTTATTCCATATTAGAATGGCTACTCCATCTTGTTTTTGGGACCATTTGCTTAGAAAATTGTTTTCCAGCCTTTTACTCTGAATTACTGTCTGTCTTTGTCCCTGAGGTGGGTTTACTGCAAGCAGCAAAATGTTGGGTCCTGTTTTTGTAGCCAGTCTATTAGTCTATGTCTTTTATTGGGGAAGTGAGTCCATTGATGCTAAGAGAAATTAAAGAAAAGTAATTGTTGCTTCCTGTTATTATTGTTGTTAAAGTTGCGATTTTGTTCTTGTGGCTGTCTTCTTTTAGGTTTGTTGAAGGATTACTTTCTTGCTTTGTCTAGGGTGTAGTTTCCATCTTTGTGTTGGTGTTTTCCCATTATTATCCTGTGAAGGACTAGATTCGTGGAAAGATATTGTGTGAATTTGTTTTTGTCGTGTAATACTTTGGTTTATCCATCTATGGTAATTGATAGTTTTGCTGGGTACAGTAGCCTACGCTAACATTGGTGTTCTCTTAGTGTCTGTATAGCATCTGTCCATGATCTTCTGGCTCTCACAGTCTCTGGTGAGAAGTCTGGAGTAATTCTAATAGTTCTGCCTGTATATGTTACTTGAGCATTTCCCCTTACTGCTTTTGATATTTTTTCTTCATTTAGTGCATTTGTTGTTCTGATTATTATGTGTCAGGAGGAATTTCTTTTCTGGTGTAGTCTATGTGGAGTTTTGTATGCTTCTTGTATGGTCATGGCCATCTCTTTCTTAAGGTATGGGAAGTTTTCTTATATATTTTTTGATGATATTTCCTGGATCTTTAAGTTGAAATTCTTCATTCTCATCTACACCTATGTGGTCTGTGAATTTTTTCATGGGTATTCAGAACTTCTGGGCTAATGTCTACTCATCAGTGAGTGCATATCATGTGTTTTGTGATTGGGTTACTTCCCACAAGATGTTATCCTCCAGAGACATCCATTTGCTTAAGAATTTAATAAATTAATTTTTAATAGTTGAGTAGTACTCTATTGTATAAATATACCACATTTTCTTTATCCACTCCTCTGTTGAAGGACATCTGGGTTCTTTCCAGTTTCTGGCTATTATAAATAAGACAGCTATGAACATAGTGGAGCATGTGACCTTATTACAAATTGGAACATCTTCTGGGTTCATGCCTAGGAGTGGTATAGCTGGGTCCTTAGGTAGTACTGTGTCCAATTTTCTGAGGAACCACCAAAATGATTCCCAGAGTGGTTGTACCAGCTTGCAGCCCCACCAGCAATGGAGGAGTATTCCTCTTTCTCCACATCCTTGCCAGCATCTGCTGTCACCTGAGTTTTTGATCTTAGACATTCTGAATGGTGTGAGGTGGAATATCAGGGTTGTTTTGATTTCCATTTCCTTGATGACTAAGGATGTTGAACATTTCTTTAGGTGCTTCTCAGCCACTAGATATTCCCTAGGTGAGAATTCTTTGTTTAGCTCTGTACCCCATTTTTAATAGGGTCATTTTTTCTCTGGCATCTAACTTCTTGAGTTCTTTGTATATACTGGATTTTAGGTTTCTATTTGATGTAGGATTGTTAAAATTTTTTTCCCATTCTGTTGGTTTCCATTTTGTCCTATTGACAGTGTCCTTTGCCTTACAGAAGCTTTGCAATTTTATGAGGTCCCATTTGTTAACTCTTGTTGTTCAGGAAATTTTCCCCTGTGCCCATGTGCCCAAGACTCTTCCCCACTTACTTTTCTATTAGTTTCAATGTATCTGGTTTTATGAGGAGGTCCTTGATCCGTTTGGAATTGAGCTTTGTACGAGGAGGCAAAAATGGATCAATTTGCATTTTTCTACAAGCTAACTTCTACTTGAAACAGCACCATCTGTTGAAAATGCTGTCTTTTTTCTACTGGATTATTTTTAGATCCCTTGTCAAAGAATATGTGACCATATGTGTGTTGATTCATTTCTAGTTCTTCAATCCCATTCCACTGGTCTACATGCCTGTCTCTGTACCAATACCATGCAGTTTTTTTTTTTTTAATTACAATTGCTCTGTAATACAACTTGAGGTTAGGGAATGTGGTTCCACCAGAAGTTCTTTTATTGTTGAGAATAGTTTTCACTATGCTAGGTTTTTTGTTATTCCCAATGAATTTTCAAATTGTTGTTTCTTTTGAGATAACCCCCACTCTAGTTCCTCAGGACCCGCATGACGACCAAGCTGTACATCTACTACCTTTAAGCTGAGAGGCCTAGATCAAGCCTGTGTATTTTGTTAGTTACTTAGAAGCAGAATAGTTAATATAGTTTGTTGTTCAGGAGCTTTGGCTTTATTCTTGCATTATTTGTTTATCTCTCTCATGGAACTATACACTTAGCATGTACACACTACACTTTCAACTCCCAAAGTGAATTCCTTCAAATCTCCAAACTCACAAGTTATCAATGATTCCTATGTCTTTCTGTGGTGCTTTTTAACAATTGGAGAAGATTGACAATCCCTGTGTAATCTCTATCAATCATGGTCTAATCTCTCAGTAAGCAAAATGCATGAGTGGTATTTGGATACTCCCTCTTTATCCCCTACTATCTTTTTATCATCTATTTTTATTTTATACCAACCCCAATTTCCCTTCTAGCTTTTGCACCAGTCACAATGTATTATGATGCAATCCTCCTAAGGCCAAGGGTACTCAGGCTTTAATGTCTCCAGGAACACACTATTTTAACTGTTTGGTCTTTTGTTACCTTATCCGCCTAAAAATTAATAATCATTATTTCATATCAATTGGTTCTATTTATTCACATACTGTGCATATATGTTATGTGATTATTATTATTAAAAAAGGCATAATTTTTATATTTTCAAAGGACTCTGTTGGATAAAGGTGAAGATTAGATTCCCCCAGAAACGATCAAATATGACACAGTAGAAATATACTGAGACTTCAATGTCTCCAGCTGTGCCAACCAAGTTCTCTTTCACACATAGTCTGTCTTTCTATGTTTCCATAATATTTTCTTATTCTTTTTTCATTGGTCCTTTTTTTCCTTTGTTCTGAGATCCAGTGAAGTCAGAAAAATGTTATTTTTCATCTTTATTTAAAGAGCATATTATTATTATTATTACCATTATCATTGTTTTATTTACATCTCAAATATTGTCCTGCTCCTGCACCCCCTTGCACAGTTCTTAACCTTATTCCCTCTCACTTTGCCTCTGAGATGGGTATCACCATGGGCATCCCCCTTCCCTGGGTCAGCAACTCTTTACAGGATTAGGCAGAACCTCTCCCACTAAGGCCAGTCAAGGCAGTCCAATGCTACATATATATTGGTGGCCTCAGACCAGACTTATTTGCTCTTTGATTGGTGAACTAGTCTTTGGGAGCTCCCAGTGGTACACATTAGTTGACACTGTTGGTCTTCCATGTTGCCAACCCCTTCAGTTCCTTCATTCCTCCCCCTAAATCTTCCATACATGTCTCTGACCTCAGTCTCGTAGTTGGATATATGCATCTACATCTGTCTCATTCAGTTGTTGGTATAGCATCTCAGAGGACATCCTTGCTAGGTTCCTCTCTGAAAGTACAACAGAGCATCAGTAATACTGTCAGGGTTTGGTACCTGCCCATGGGATAGATCCCAAGTTGGGCTGGTCACTGGTCTGCCATTCCTTTAGTTATTACTCCATTTCCCCCTGCATTTCTTTTACATAAGAACAATGTTAGGTTGAAAATGTATAGACTCAATACAATTTCCATCACTATTCCAATATAATTCCTCACAGACTTGGAAAGAACAATTTTGAACTTCATATGGGAAAACAAAAAACCAGGATAGCCAAAACAATTCTGAACAATAAAAGAATATCTAGAAGAATCACTTAAGAAAAAGTAATAATAATAATAATAATAATAACCCACATGGAGTTGGTACAGAGACAGACAGGTTGATCAATGAGATAAAAAACTAAAACCCTGGAATAAACACATACACCTATGGACACTTGATCTTTGATAAAAAAGCTAAAACCATACAGTGGAAAAAAATAAGGCATCAACAAATGGTGCTTGTCTAACTGGCAGTCTGCCTGTAGAAGAATGTAAACTGATTCATATTTATCACCATGCACAAAGCTTACATTCAAGTGGATCAAGGACCTCAACATGAAACCAGATACACTGAATTTAATAGAAGAGAAAGTGGAAAATAAACTCGAATATAATGGCATAGTGAGACATTTCCTGAATATAACACACCAATAGCTGAGACTCTAAGACCAACAATCCATAAATGGGACCTCATGGAACTGCAAAACTTCTGTAAGGCAAAGGACACTGTCAACAAGACAAAAAGCAAGGTACAGAAAATGTTAGTGTGTGTAGTCTTACTTCAACTAGATAAAACTAGTCTGTTTATTAGGAAATATGTAATCATATTTTGACCATTGTATAAAGGCCTGTAGTATTTTCAGAGGACTATTACTATAAACTCACTTGTTATTACCTTGCATCTGGTAGCTTATTTGTACCATTTATAGCAGTTGTCCTCAACCTTCCAAATGCTGGCAATCCTTTAATACTGTTCCTTATGTTGTGGTCACCCCAAACAAACATATATATATATATATATATATATATATATATTTCTTGCTTCTTTTATAATTGTAATTTAAAAAAAAATTGTTACATTTGTTCATGGTAAAATGTTTTATCAAGTTTGTGCAGAAGAATGGAGACTCCTTTATAGCCAATTATAATGTAACCATAAAAGGAAAGACTATGTTAATATCTCAAATTTGGTTCCTATTGAAACAAAGAAAACTAAATTCAAGACTTTAAAGCCCTACCCAGAAAGTTTATTCAAGGTCCATGTCTCATGCAGCTTGCTAGTTAGGAGGGCTTTTTGGGCTTAGAGCAAAGAACAAAGGATGTAAAGTCATCCCAGGAACCAACAAGCCTTTGAGGTAAGAAAGGCATGCAAGGATAATCCCCCAGACAAGCTCAAGATGAGTAGTGGACCACCTGCTGATATGGTTTGAGCTTAGCCAGATGTCCTGCCCACCAAGATAAACACCCTCCCTTTATAGTTACTCTCTGATGTTTAAATTGCCCATTTTTGTGTAACTGTGCCAATTCTTCCCCTACCCCCACTCCTTTATTATATAAACTTTTATATTTTATTTACCAATGAAGTTCTTTTCGTGGTTTTAATGTACATGTTGAATATAATAATATATGCAATGTTGGTTTGGTTTTATCAATATAAGCTTTATTATTTATTCGTGGAACCTGCTACCTTAAGATACAAATCTTTATTAAAAAATTAAATTTAGATAAATATTACTTCAATTGTTTTCCCATCAGTGCTTATTAGTGTAAGAGTAGTATTAAGTATCCTTTGGTTTTCAAAGTACCTTAATGACATTTCATTTTTCATTACTGTCAAATGATTTCAATGGTGTTCATTTTTCTTGTATTTTTATCAGTTTCTCTCCTGGTACTCTGTTCCTCCATCTTTCTCATGCACTCACTCATTCCTCCTGTTTTCATCCGCACCTGACTCAAATCTACCTACAAAATTTGTTTCCCTTCCTAAGGAGATCAATAAGTTCTCCCTCCTTGAGCTCTTAATGTTTTGCTTAGGCTCGCTGTATCTGAGGATTGTAGTATTATTTTCCTTTAAAGAAAAACGAATGTTCAAATATAAATGAGTACATTCCATGTGTGTTTTCCTGTGTCTGGGTTACCTCATTCAGTATAATTTTTTTCTAGTTCCATCCATTTGTTTTCAAATTTAAGGATGGTATCTTTTTTTTTTTCCTCACAGAATAGTGTTCCATTGTGTATATTCACCACTTTTTCTTTATTTACTATTCAGTTGAGGGACATCTAGGTTGTTTACAATTTCTGGCCACTATGAGTATAGCTGCAATGAAGATGATTAAGGAAGTGTCCTTGTGGTAATATGGAGAGTATTATGGGTGTATGCTCAAGATAGGTATATCTGGATCTTGAGACAAAACAATTTCCAACAGTCTGAAGAACCATTATGTTGATTTTCATAGTGACTGTGCTAGTTTGCTCTTCCATCAGCAATAGAGACATATTCCCCTTGTTCCAACTGATTGCCACCATCTGCTATTCCTTGTGGTTTGAACTTAGGCATTCTGATAGGTGTAAGATGGAATCACAAAGTAGTTCTAAATTGCATTTTCCTGACGGCTATAGACATTGAGAATTTTTAAGTGTTTCTTGGCCACTTGATATCCTCTTGAGAATTCTCATTTTAGGTAAGGTAACCCATTTTTAATTGTATTAATAGGTTTCTTAATATCTGGTTCCTTGAGTTTCTTATACATTAGCTCTCAGTCAGATTTGGGCTTGATGAAAATATTTTCCCATTCTGTGGGTTACTGTTTTGCCACTCGGTGTTTTTCTCTGCCTTACAGAATCTTTTCTGCTTCACAGGGAACCATGACAGTTTCAGTATTTTATATGATGGATTACATTTCTGATTGTTGTATGTTGAATCACCTCTGCATCTTTGGGAGGAGATGTACCTTATCATGATGCGTGACATAATGTCTTTTTGTTTTGTGAGTATTTTATTATGAGTATTTTTGCATTAATGTTCAGGAGGGAAATTGTTCTGTGATATACTTTCTTTGTTAAATATTTGTGTGGTTTAGGTGTCAGGATAAATGTTGCCTCATAAAATGAACTTGGAAATATTCTGTCTGTTTATATTTTGTGAATGGATTCCAGTAGTATTGGCATTATCAGTCCTTTAGCAGTCTGATAAGAATTTGTATAATTTAAGCTTTAATGCTGTTCATTTTGTTTACAAATGCCAGTACCCTTGAATTTATGGCACAGATGCTAAAAATTAAAAGATTACCTTGGTGAAACTTTTTTTTGATGAATATGAAGTATCTTTTTGTGTTTGCATTATTTTATTTTGGTTTGAAATCTCTCTCTCTCTCTCTCTCTCTCTCTCTCTCTCTCTCTCTCTCTCTCTCTCTTTGATATTAGAATGGATAAACCAAGTTGCTTCTTAGGTTCATTTGCTTATACACGTTATATCAGGATAGTGAGAGCTCACATCATGAACTGAAAGCAGAAAGCAGAGAGAATTAATTCGTGGTAGTGAGATGATAATTGCCCTGATATTCAGCCTGCAATAATATACTCCTTCCAAACCCCTATTCTAAACCTGCAAGCAACATTAACCATTTGGGACCAATTGTATAAATTCTAAAGATTATGGGAAATATTTCTTACTTAAATCACAACACTACCTTCTTCTCTCAAGGTTCAGAGGTCACCATGGAGAAGATAGTTGAAAGATTGCAAGAACCAAAGGTAGTGAATGACTACAAAGAAAGTCTGTTTTCCAGAAACAATAAGGCATTTGTACATGTGAAATGATAGTGACTATAATTATATGTAGAAGACAAATTCAATATCAAGCCAGACAAAGCCCAGCATTTAGGGGTGAGATCTTTAGAACATCCCACTGCTAGCTAAGGAATTTTAACCACTTTTTATTTTTCTGGTCACTATTGGGAGATGGAAGTTAGCTTTTTTTTTTTTTTCAGGATATGAAGCATGCACCTAATGACAGCAGAACCTCAATATGGTGGGTTAAATGAGAAATGTCTCCTATAGGCTTAGGCATTTGAATACTTCATCCTACTTTGTTTCTGGTATTTGCGGATGTGCAGTTATTTATGGTGATGCCTGAAGAAGCTGAAGAAGTGTGTAACTGGAGGCAGGCATTGAGAATACTTAACACTGCTGGATTTCCAATTTAGTACCCTTCTTTGTGCTTGTTAAAGAAGAGGGCTCAGTGTTTCCTCCTCATTCTATTCCTGACACTTGCTGACATACAATCCTACCATCATGAAGTCTTTTCTATCTGAAAGTTTATGGTCAAAAACTATTCCTTCTGTAAGGTGCCTTGGTCATGTTATTTTATCATAGCAGCTGGAAAGGAACTAATATTGGGTTTAACAGAAAGAACACATGAAATATGAAGGAGACATTTACTCCTACAGGGATATGGAAGGAATAGTAAGGATAAAACAGGGAGTGGAACCTAAACACCCTTGACCTCAGAATAAGAAAATTAAGTAACTTTAGTCAATAGATATTAAGCTTCTTATTAGATTCAAGACTCACTACACAGGAGAGGAACCATGCTCATTAATGCAAAATTGACCAAAAAGCAATAGCTCAGGGTGTGATAGGACATAGGGGAGAACCTACTGTTATTATTTTTAGCTATATGTATACAGTATCAATAAATCCCCACATCAAAAGCATCGTGCATATTTGGGTAATATTTAGCAGTAATATGAACCTAATTTTATTATTTGAAGCAAAACATATATAAATAGAAAATGTTATATAATTTGAAATAAAAGATACATAAACAATTGCATACATTGGTTTAATAAGTAAATTGAAACTGTAAAGTTCTAATTAAACTGTGCATGCTCATTTACTTATAGCTTATGTGAGGTATAGGATTTTATGAAGTTAGTAGTGAGATTTTTATGACTTTTGCAGATATTCTTAGTTTATCTTACCTTCTTCCCTATTCCTTCTACATTAATCTTTCTCATTAGAACCTGACTCTCCAAAGTGTCTCCAGAAATTATGACAATCACAATTATCCATGCTGCCATCAGTAGCATATTGAAACCCACATTTCATGTTGCTTCTGAAGATATTGTTAATGTCAAGGATCCCAGAAACCATCAGAATTTACAGTGAACTTCACAGTCAGTACTGTTCCCTCAGGTCATGTTGAGTTAAATGTTCTGAGATATGTTTTGTTGAGGTCACATATATACTGGCAAGAGACAATGTATGGCCATGATACTTTAGGCCTTTAGCAGCAATCATGTCAGTGATCCCTGCAGCATTATTGGACCAAATTAATATGACAGTCTTGTACTGAATTAGAATAATTACTGATGTCAATTATGTATAATTCTGCCACATTCATGATAAGTGTTCTGCCATTTATAAACTTTTTTATGTCCATTTTCATTCTGTCACTAGATAAGAGGTTTCAGTCATGGTCATACCAGCTGGATGCTGTCACCAGTAACAAGATAGAGTCTATTTTTTAATATTTCTGATGGAGATCATGGTGATGACTATGATCTGTACTGCTTCTGGAGAAACTGCTGAATTCCATGGTCCATACTGATACACAAGATCATTATGAGGTAAGTATTCTGAGCTGGCACTGGATAACAGATCAGTGGCTGAGATTCTACATATCATAAGGAATCCTGTTGATGTTCTTGATTTATCAATTTCACCCTAAATTTCAAGCAAACAATGTATTTTGATGTTGTGGTCCTACCTGTGAGAAGCAGCTATACTGATGTCAGTGATGCATTTTGTGAACAGAAATTGGGCAGGAGTCCATTATATCTATTGCTGATGGAGATGCTGATGATGGCTATGATCTGTGTTGCTGCTTGAGAATCTGATAAATTCCAAAGTCCTTACTGATGCTTGAATTCATATTGAGGTAAATTTTCCTAGATGGCACTGAAGATCAGACTGATGTCTGAGATAATACCTGATACAGGAAATTCTCTTTATGTTTACTGATGAATGGATATAGCCCCAGATGTTAAAAATGAAATGTACTGTGATGTCTATGTTACTACCTGAAACATGAAGCTATATTAATGTCAGAGTGGCATGATAGGAATGGCAATAATGATGGAATCTATTCCTATTGATGATGGAGACCTAATTTATGGTGGTGATCTGTGTTGGTGCGATCTGGTGAATTTGACAGTCCATCCTGATTCTCAAGTTGATATTGAGGTAAGTAACTCTGAGCTAGCACTTGCAATCCAATTGATGTTTGAGATCAAGCATTCCACAGGAAATTCTGTTGAAGACTCTACTACATTCATGTTGGCCCATAGTTAACCATGTAATTTATAAGATCTATACTACTACCAAAAGAGACAGAGATGTCAAAAAAGAAATAAAACAAAACAAAATAAAAACAAAAACAAAACAAAACAAAACAAAACAAAACAAAAAACAAAAAACAAACAAAAAAAAAAAAACTATCCTGCCACTGGATGTGCATGGCCATAATATCTTCTGCACTCTTAATCGATATTAAACATAGTGTTGTATACCTGGCAACAGATACCATGACACGATGTCATTGGCAACCACTTTGTCAGTGATCACTGTGCTACTGAGAGCCATTTTAATAACAGTAATCCAAAGTGCCTACAGAAACTATGTTGATGTCAATCATCATCCAGAAACCCCGTTTAAACCCATAGTACATGATGATTCTGGGGAGATTGTTAATGTCAAGGATCCCTGAGGCCAGCAACGTCCACAGAGAATTTAACAATACAGTTTTCTCAGAATATTTTTTTTTTGGGGTCTGAGATGTTATTTTGAGTAACATATATAGTGGCAACTATCACCATTGTATATCCATTAGACTTAGGGTTTCCAGCAGGTATGATGTCAGTTATCCCTGCTCCCATGTGGAACCATAATAATATGAGTGTCTCTGAATATCAATGGAAATTTACTTACATCAGTTATCCATGTTCCTGTCAATTTTAGATGAAGAGTACACCCAGCCTAACCATTTTGATGTCATGATGCATCCTACCACTAGAGAAGAGGTTTCTCTACAAGGTCCTACTAGGTATCTGAAAATGTCTGAATGTGCATGATATTTCCTGGCAAAGATAAGATGGTATACCCAGATAAATGCTGCCATAGGCACCAAGGTCATGAGTTACCCTTACTGCCACTTTGGACCTTACTGCCACTTTGGACCACATCCCAACTGCTAAGGGAAATATATTGGTGTCACTCATCAGTGAGGCCACTGGTCCCCATGTAAAGAACCAAAGTCAGTGTTGTCCTGGAAGAGCTCCTTGATATGTGAGATCTTTGAACCAGAGGAGTCTTTTCTGTAATTCATGATCAGTAGTGCTGCCTAAATCACAATGATGTAAGTGCTATGTGCTGCTACTGGAGAGGAATTTGATGCCTGTGACCCTACCTAAAACATGAAGCTATTCTTATGTAAGTGCTGGAGCTGTGATCAGCAATCATGATGGAGTCACTGTTCTTATTAGTGATGGAGACCCTGGTAAAGGCTATGATTTATCTTGATTTTGGATAACATGCTGAATTCCAAGGTCTGTACTGACACAAGAGGTCATATTGAGGTAAGTATTAAGAATTGGCACTGGAGATCCAAAGTGTCAAAGGGAATTCTGTTGATGTTCCTTATCCATGCATATAGTCACCAAAGTCAAACATATAATTTATTTTGATGCCTATGATTATACGTGTAACAAGAAGCCTTGCTGATGTCAGTGGTGCATTCTCTGGACAACAACTGTGCAGAAGTCCATTATTCCTATTGGTGAGGGAGATCCTGGTGATGACTATGATCTGTGTTGCTACTTGAGAATCTGAAAAATTCCAAGGTCCCTACTAATTAATGCTGAAGGCATACTGAGGTAAGTGTTCTTAGCTGGCAATGGAGATCAGATTGATGTCACATCCTATCTTTAACAGGAAATTCAATTGATGTTCCTGATGCATGCATGTACTTCCTCCTGTTGATCATGTAGTATATAAAATCGCCACTGCCCCTAGAATTAGTAGTGATGTCTACTACCAATCCTGCCACTGGAGAAGAAGTTTATGCCCATAAATTTGTTTTCACCAAATTTATGCTGATGTCACATGTATATACCTGTCAATAGACACCATGGTATATATTGCCCATAGTCCATACTTCTTTTGGCAACATTGTTGTCAGTGATCCCTGCTGCCACTGGGACCCATGTTAAGATCAGTAAACCAAAGTGTCTGAAGAAACGTGGATAAGGTTTATCATCCTTTTTCACCAGTATCTTTCTTTTTTTTTTCATTTTTTTATTAAGTATTTTCCTCAATTACATTTCCAATGCTATCCCAAAAGTTCTCCATACCCTCCCCCCACTCCCCTACTCACCCATTCCCAGTTTTTGGCCCTGGCGTTCCCCTGTACTAGGGAATATAAAGTTTGCATATCCAATGGGACTTTCTTTCCAGTGATGGCCGACTAGGCCATCTTTTGATACATATGCAGCTAGAGTCAAGAGCTACAGGGAACTACTTAGTTCATAATGTTGTTGCATCTACAGAGTTGCAGATCTCTATAGCACCTTGAATACTTTCTCTAGCTCCTCCATTGGGGGCCCTGTGATCCATCCAATAGCTGACTGTCAGCATCCACTTCTGTGTTTTCTAGGCCGCAGCCTAGTCTCACAAGAGACAGCTATATCAAGTTCCTTTCAGCAAACGCTTGCTAGTGTATGCATTGGTGTCATCGTTTGGAGGCTGATTATGGGGTGAATCCCTGGATATGGCAGTCTCTAGATGGTCCATCCTTTCGTCTCTGCTCCAAACTTTGTCTCTGTAACTCCTTTCATGGGCGTTTATTCTCAATGCTAAGAAGGGGCAAAGTGTCCACACTTTGGTCTTCATTCTTCTACAGTTTCATGTGTTTTGCAAATTGTATCTCACATCTCGGGTATACTAAGTTTCTGGGCTAATATCCACTTATCAGTGAGTACATATCATGTGAGTTCTTTTGTGATTGTGTTACCTCACTCAGGATAATGCCCTCCAGGTCCAAACATTTGCCTAGCAATTTCATAAATTCATTCCTTTTAATAGCTTAGTAGTACACCATTAAGTAAATGTACCAAATTTTTTGTATCCATTCCTCTGTTAAGGGACATCTGGGTTCTTTCCAGCTTCTGGCTATTATAAATAATCCTGCTATGAACATAGGGGAGCATGTGTCCTTCTCACCAGTTGGAACATTTTCTGGATATATGCCCAGAAGAGGTATTGCAGGATTCTCCGGTAGTATTATGTGCAATTTTATGTGGAACCACCAGACTGATTTCCAGAGTGGTTGTAAAAGCTTGCAATCCCACCAACAATGGATGAGTGTTCCTCTTTCTCCACATCCTTGCCAGCATCTGCTGTCACCTGAATTTATGATCTTAGCCATTCTGACTGGTGTGAGATGGAATCTCAGGGTTGTTTTGATTTGCATTTCTCTGATGATTAAGGATGCTGAACACTTTTTCAGGTGCTTCTCGGCCATTCGGTATTCCTCAGGTCAGAATTCTTTTTTTAGCTCTGAGCCCCATTTTTTAATGGGGTTATTTGATTTTCTAGAGTCCACCTTCTTGAGTTCTTTATATATATTGGATATTAGTCCCATATCTGATTTAGGATAGATAAAGATCCTTTCCTAATCTGTTGGTGGCCTTTTTGTCTTATTGAAGGTGTCTTTTTCCTTGCAGAACCTTTGCAGTTTCATGAGGTCCCATTTGTCAATTCTCGATCTTACAGCACGATCCATTGCTGTTCTTCTCAGGAATTTTTCCCCGGTGCCCATATCTTCGAGGCTTTTCAACACTTTCTCCTCTATAAGTTTCAGTGTCTCTGGTTTTATGTGGAGTTCCTTGATCCACTTAGATTTGACCTTAGTACAAGGAGATAGGAATGGATCGATTCACATTCTTCTACATGATAACCACCAGTTGTGCCAGCACCATTTGTTGAAAATGCTGTCTTTTATCCAATGGATGGTTTTAGCTCCCTTGTCGAAGATCAAGTGACAATAGGTTTGTGGGTTCATTTCTGGGTCTTCAATTCTATTCCATTGGTCTACTTGACTGTCACTATACCAGTTCCATGCAGTTTTTATCACAATTGCTCTGTAGTACAGCTTTAAGTCAGGCATGGTGATTCTACCAGAGGTTCTTTTATCCTTGAGAAGAGTTTTTGCTATCCTAGGTTTTTTGTTATTCCAGATGAATTTGCAGATTGCGCTTTCTAATTCGTAGAAGAATTGAGTTGGAATTTTGATGGGGGTTGCATTGAATCTGTAGATTGCTTTTGGCAAGATAGCCACTTTTACAATGTTGATCCTGCCAGTCCAAGAGCATGGGAGATCTTTCCATCTTCTGAGATCTTCTTTAATTTCTTTCTTCAGAGACTTGAAGTTCTTATCATACAGATCTTTCACTTCCTTAGTTAGAGTCACGCCGAGATATTTTATATTATTTGTCACTATTCAGAAGTGTGTTGTTTCCCTAATTTCTTCCTCAGCCTGTTTATTCTTTGTGTAGAGAAAGGCCATTGACTTGTTTGTGCTAATTTTATATCCAGCTACTTCACCAAAGCCGTTTTTCAGGTTTAGGAGTTCTCTGGTGGAATTTTTAGGGTCACTTATATATATTATCCTTTCATCTGCAAAAAGTGATATTTTGACTTCATCTTTTCCAATTTGTATCCCCTTGATCTCCTTTTGCTGTCGAATTGCTCTGGCTAGGACTAAAAGTACAATGTTGAATAGGTATGGGGAGAGTGGACAGCCTTGTCTAGTTCCTGATTTTAGTGGGATTGCTTCAAGCTTCTCACCATTTACTTTGATGTTGGCTACTGGTTTGCTAGATTCCTTTTATCATGTTTAGGTGTGGGCCTTGAATTCCTGACCTTTCCAAGGCTTTTACCATGAATGGGTGTTGAATCTTGTCGAATGTTTTTCCAAATCTAAGGAGATGATCATGTCTTTTTTGTCTTTGAGTTTGTTTATATAATGGATTACATTGATGGGTTTCTGTAAATTAAACCATCCCTGCAACCCTGGAATAAAACCTACTTGGTCAGGATGGATGATTGCTTTAATATGTTCTTGGATTCGGTTAGCAAGAATTTTATTGAGTATTGTTGCATTGATATTCATAAAGCAAATTGGTTTGAAGTTCTCTATCTTTGTTGGATCTTTCCGTGGTTTAGGTATCAGAATAAACGTGGCTTCATAGTATGAGTTGGGTAAAGTTCCTTCTACTTCTATTTTGTGGAATAGTTTGTGCAGAACTGGAATTAGATCTTCTTTGAAGGTCTGGTAGAACTCTCCACTAAACCCATCTGGTCTTGGGCTTTTTTTTTTTTTTTTTTTTTTTTGGTTTGGGAGACTATTAATGACTGCTTCGATTTCTTTAGGGGATTTGGGACTGTTTAGATCGTAAACTTGATCCTGATATAACTTTGGTACCTGGTATCTGTCTAGAAATTTTTCCATTTCGTCCAGGTTTTCCAGTTTTGTTGAGTATAGCCTTTTGTAGAAGGATCTGATGGTGTTTTGGATTTCTTCAGGATCTGTAGTTATGTGTTTCTTTTCATTTCTGATTTTTTAATTAGGATGATGTCCCTGTGCCCTCTAGTGAGACTAGCTAAGGGTTTATCTATCTTGTTGATTTTCTCAAAGAGCCAACTCCTCATTTGGTTAATTCTTTTAATAGTTCTTCTTGTTTCCACTTGGTTGATTTAGCCCCTGAGTTTGATATTTCCTGATGTCTACTCCTCTTGGGTGAATTTTCTTCCTTTTTTTCTAGAGCTTTTAGATGTGTTGTCAAGCTGCTAGTGTGTGCTCTCTCCAATTTATTTTTGGAGGCACTCAGAGCTATGAGTTTCCCTCTTAGAAATGCGTTCATTGTGTCTCATAATTTTGGGTATGTTGTGGATTCATTTTCATTAAACTCTAAAACGTCTTTAATTTCTTTCTTTATTCCTCCCTTGACCTAGGTATCATTGAGAAGAGTGTTATTCAGTTTCCACGTGAATGTTGGCTTTCCATTATTTATGATGTTATTGAAGATCAGCCTTAGTCCATGGTGTTCTGATAGGATGCATGGCATATTTTCAATATGTTTGTATCTGTTGAGGCCTGTTTTGTGACCAATTATTTGGTTAACTTTGGAGAAGGTCCCGTGAGGTGCTGAGAAGAGGATATATCCTTTTGTTTTAGAATAAAATGTTGTGTAGATATCTGTTAAGTCCATTTGTTTCATAACTTCTATTAGTTTCACTGTGTCCCTGTTTAGTTTCTGCTTCCACGATCTGTCCATTGATGAAAGTGGTGTGTTGAAGTCTCCCACTATTACTGTGTGAGGTGCAATGTGTGCTTTGAGCTTTACTAAAGTGTCTTTAATGAATGTGGCTGCCCTTGCATTTGGAGCATAGATATTCAGAATTGATAGTTCTTCTTGGAGGATTTTACCTTTGATGAATGTGATGTGTCCCTCCTTGTCTTTTTTGATAACTTTTGGTTGGAAGTAGATTTTATTTGATACCAGAATGGCTACTCCAGCTTGTTTCTTGAGGCCATTTGCTTGCAAAATTGTTTTCCAGGCTTTCACTCTGACGTAGTATCTGTCTTTTTCCCTGAGATGGGTTTCCTGTAAGCAGAAGAATGTTGGGTCCTGTTTGTGTAGCCAGTCTGTTAGTCTATGTCTTTTTATTGGGGAATTGAGTCCATTGATATTAAGAGATATTAAGGAAAAGTAATTGTTGCTTCCTTTTATTTTTGTTGTTAGAGTTGACCTTCTGTTCCTGTGGCAGTCTTATTTTTGGTTTGTTGAGGGATTAATTTCCTGCTTTTTCTAGGGTGTGATTTCCGTCCTTGTATTTTTTTTTTTGTTGTTGTTGTTGTTTTTTTTCTGTTATTATTCTTTGAAGGGCTGGATTCGTGGAAAGATAACATGTGAATTTGGTTTTGTTGTGGAATAGTTTGGTTTCTCCATCTATGGTAATTGAGAGTTTGGCTATGTATAGTAGCCTGGGCTGGCATTTGTGTTCTCTTAGTGTCTGTATAACATCTGTCCAGGCTCTTCTGGCTTTCATAGACTCTGGTGAAAATCTGGTGTAATTCTGATAGGCCTGCCTTTATATGTTATTTGACCTTTATCGCTTACTGCTTTTAATATTCTATCTTTATTTAGTGCATTTGTTGTTCTGATTATTATGTGTCAGGAGGAATTTCTTTTCTGGTCCAGTCTATTTGGTGTTCTGTAGGCTTCTTGTATGATCATGGGCATCTCTTTCCTTAAGTTTGGGAAGTTTTCTTCTATTATTTTGTTGAAGATATTTGCTGGCCCTTTAAGTTGAAAATCTTTGTTCTCATCAACTCCTATTATCCATAGGTTTAGTCTTCTCATTGTGTCCTGGATTTCTTGGATGTTTTGAGTCAGGATTCCTTTCATTTTTGTATTTTCTTTGATTGTTGTGCCGATGTTCTCTATGGAATCTTCTGCACCTGAGATTCTCTCTTTCATCTCTTGTATTCTTTTGCTTATGCTCACATCTTTGGTTCCAGATTTCTTTCCTAGGGTTTCTATCTCCAGCGTTGAGTCACTTTGGGTTTTCTTTATTGTGTCTACTTCCCTTTTTAGGTCTAGTATGGTTTTGTTCATTTCTATCACCTTTTTGGATGTGTTTTCCTGTTTTTCTATAAGGACTTGTACCTGTTTGTTTGTGTTTTCCTGTTTTTCTTTAAGGACTTGTAACTCTTTAGCAGTGCTCTCCAGTATTTCTTTAAGTGAGTTATTAAAGTCCCTCTTGATGTCCTCTACCATCATCATGACATATGCTTTTAAATCTGGGTCTAGATTTTCGGTTGTGTTGGGGTGCCCAGGACTAGGTTGTGTGGGAGTGCTACGTTCTGATGATGGTGAGTGGTCTTGATTTCTGTTAGTAGGATTCTTACGTTTGCCTTTCACCATCTGGTAACCTCTGAGGCTAGCTGTTATAGTTGTCTCTGGTTAGAGCTTGTTCCTCAGGTGACTCTGTTAGCCTCTATCAGCAGACCTGGAAGGCTAGCTCTCTCCTTAGTTTCAGTGGTTAGAGTATTCTCTGCAGGCAAGCTCTCTTCTTGCAGGGAAGGTGCCCAGATATCTGGTGTTCAAACCTGCCTCCTGACAGAAGTTGTTATCTACTCACCAGAGGTCTTAAGATCCCTTGGAGGGTCCTGTGCAGACCTTGGGGGTCTCCAGATACTCTGCGCAAAAGGAACCCCGGTGCTGGTGTGGACCAGAAGGGACTTGTGACCCTGATTTGCCGGCTTTTCTGCTTCTCTAATTACGGCAGTATCAGATCCCGCAAGATAGGATTGGAGCAGACGCTGTGTTCCACTCACCAGAGGTCTTTAGATACCATGGGGGACAATGTGGGGGTCCTTGCGGGTGTCCGGAGACACTGTGAGCAAGGTATCCCGGTGCTGGTATGGACAGGAAGGGAATTGTGACCCTGATCAGGCTGTTTTTTCTGCTTCCCTAATTAAGGCAGTCTCAGGTCCCTCGTGATTGGATTGGAGTAGATGGTTTGTTCCACTCATCACAGGTCTTAAGATCCCGTGGGGGATCCTGTGGGGGTCCTTGCAGGTGTTCGGAGACTCTGTGGGCAAGGAACCCCGGTGCTGGAGTGGACCAGCAAGGCCACCAGTAGCTTTCTTGAAACATATAACCTACGTTGCTTCTGGAGGTATTGTTAATGCTAAGGGTCCCTGATACCATCAGAATAATGTGAAGTTCAAGTTCAATAGTGTTGCCTATTTTCATGTTGAATTAAATATTCTGGCATATGTTATTTTGAAAACATATCTATTGTGGTACCAGACACCAGTATATGTTCATGTTACTTCAGGCCTCCAGCATTCATGCCAGTAATACCTGATGCCATTTGGGACAATATTGATATGAGGGTGTCCAACAGTCAACGGAATTATTACAGATGTATGTTATCCATTTTTCTGCTCAATTTGTGCGAAGATTCTTACCATCTATAATAATTTTGATATCACTATGCATCCTGCCTCTTGAATTACCTTGATGTCTCTGATTCTTCTTGGCAACAGACTTCACTTTGTATGCCAGATGCCTGTTGTCATAGGCATCCAGGTCAGGGGTGAATCTTACTCCCACTTTAGACTAATTAATGACACCAGAGACCTCAAAGCAAAGTGAATCTGGCTCCCAATTTAGATTAATTAATGACACCAGAGACCTCAAAGCAAAGTGAAGCTTGCTTTTACTTTGGACTAATTAATGACATCAGAGATCCCAAGGGACATATAGTCATTCATCCATGATGTCACTGGTAACCATGTTGAGATTTGTAGTCAGAGTTTGTAGCAGGAATGGTGTAGCAACAAGTGTTAACTTTGAAGAGGTCCATGACATCTGAGATGCCCCAATCATAAATGTCTATTGTGAAAATCATTGTCAGTACTGCTGCCTAAGTTTATAATGACAAAAGATCTGTGTACTGTTATTGAAGTTCCCTTTGATGTCAGTGATCACATCTGAATGCTGAAGCTATGCTGATATCATTGCTGTTTGCTGTGATAAGCAAGCATAATGGAATCTATTACATGAAGTACCTATTACTAATGGAGACCCTGGTAATCGTTATGAGAAGTGTTGCTTCTGGAGAAACTGCTGAATTCCAAGGTAAATGCTGATACACAATGCCATATTGAGGTAAGTGTTTTTATCTGACACTGGATAGAAAATTGATGTCTGAGATCCTACCCACCACAGGAAGTTCTGTTGATGTACCTGATGCATTCATGTAGCTCCTGATGTGAAACATGTATGGTATTTTCATTATTAAGATTCTACCTGTTACCAAAAAACAAAACAAAACAAAACAAAACAAAATAAAACTATGTTGATATCAGTGATGTATGCTGTGATCAGCAATTTTGATGGAGTCCAAGTTTGATTTTATTCCTATTGCTAATGGAAACCCTACTGGTGGCTATGATCTGTGCTACTGCTTGAAAGTATAATGAACCTCAAGGTCCACAATAATGCCCAAGTTTATTTTGAGGGAAGTATTCTTATCTGGTTCTGGAGATCAGATTAAAATCTGGAAACCTACCTGCAACAGGATCATCAGTTGGTATTTCTCATGAATGTGTGTAGCTCACAACATCTAACATGTGATAAATATTGATACTTGTGATCCTGCTGGATACCTGAAGCTACTTTGAAGTCAGTGATGCAGCTATGACCAGCAATCATGATGGGGTCTTTTATTCCTGTTGCTAATTGAGACCCAGGTGATGGCTAAGATCTGTGTTGTTTCTTGAGAACCTGATGAATTCAAAGGCCCATAGTGAAATGATAGGTTATATTGAGGTACGTGTTCTCAATAATGGAGATCAGATTGATATCTAAGATCCTAACAGCAACAACAAATTCTGTTGATTTCACTGATACATGAATACATTGCATGATGTTGACTATGTAATGTGCAAGATCTTTACTGCCACCTGAAATAATGTGGATATCAGTGATTTATCCTGCAACTAAATGAGGCAATTATGACAATGATTTATTCTGCCCTGTGAATTGAGGTTGATGTCATTGATATATAACTGTCTACACACCCCATGGGATTGCCCTAGGTCCATGCTACCATTCACAACCTGGTTGCCTGTGATCCCTGCTGTCCCTGGTTACCATGTTAATATCACTATTACATAGTTCCTGTAGAAACTGTGGTGATATCAATCATCCATTCTGCCTCAAGTAGCCATGTTTAAACCCAAAGTCCATGATGCTTCTTGGATTATTGTTAATGTCAAGGATCCCTGAGGCTAGCACAGACTTATGTGAAATTTTAGATAAATTCTGCTGTGTCACATCATGTTGAATTATGTGTTCTGAGATATATTATGTGGCGGTCACATATAGTGTGGCAATGGACACTGTTGCTTGTTACATATACTTCAGGCATCCAGCACCATGGCAGTGATACCTTCTGCCTTATGGGCCCACATTAATATCACTGTCTCCTACTGCCAATGGAATCATTGTTGATGTCTGTTATCAATGCTTCAGTCAAATTTATGTCAAGTATACTGCTACCTGTAAACATTTTGATATCATGATTCAAAGTGCCACTAGGGGAGTTTCTTTACATGTTCATATCTACATTTGAAACTCTCTTGATATCCCTGGAAACTGATACCATGGTATATTTCAGATTCCTACTCACACAGGCAACCAGGCAGTGAGTGATCACTACTAACACTTTGGAACAAATTGATATCAGTGCTCCCAAATGCTAGGGAAACTGGCCAAGGGAATTGGGAAATTGATGTCATTCATCCATGCTGCCACTGGTAACCATGTTGAGATCCTCAGTCAGTGTCTTTGAAGATGATTTGATGTCTGTGATAACTCAACAAGAATAATGTGTTGTGAAGTTCACTGTCAGTACTGGTGCCTAAGGTCATAATGGTATAAGTGCTGTGTGCTGCTACTGGACACATCTTTGATGCCACTGAACATATTTGCAACCTGAAGCTATGTTGAGGTCAGTGTTGTATTCTGCAACCAGAAATCATGATGAACACAATTCTTATTGTTTATGGAAACCTTGGTGATATCTACGATCTGTGCTTTTTCTAGAGAACACACTGAATTCCAAAATTCATACTGACACTTGATGTCATGTTGAGGTAAGTGTTCTTATGTAGCACTGGAGATCAGATTGACGCCTGAGATCCAACCTGCCACAGGTAATTTTGTTGATGTCCCTGATACTTTCATGTAGCACCTGCTATCATCCATGAAATGTACAATATTCTTACTACCACCAAAAGAGGTAGTGATGTCAGTGATCTATCTTGTTCCTGGAAAAGCGTTTTATGACCCTAATTTTTTTATGCCCTCTGAATCAATGCTGATGTCACTAATATATACCTGGCAACAGACCCCATGGTATTGTCTGAGAATATTGTTGGCAATGGCAAAATTATTGTCAGTGATCCTAGCTGACACTGGAACCATGTTGACTTCAATAATGCACAGGTGCCAAAGAAATGTGGATGATGTGAATCATGCATCCTGCCTCTAGTAGCCATGTTGAAATCCATTGTCTGTGTTGCTCCTGAAGGGATTGCAAATGTGAAAAATCCCTGAGACCGTAAGAATCTTCAATGAAGTTCAGTCAATAATGCTATCTTAGGTCATGTGGAGTTACATGTTCTGAGGTAAGTTATGATGAGATATATGTGTGTGTGTGTGTGTGTGTGTGTGTGTGTGTGTGTGTGTGTAGTGGCATCAGATACCACTGTATGTCCATGATACTTCAGGCCTCTAGCAGAAAATATGTCAGTGATCCCTGATGACTCTTCTGCCCAAATTATGACTTTCATTAACTGAAAATGGAATTACTACTGATGACTGTTATCTATTCTTCTGTATAAAATCTCAGAAGTGTCTTGCCATTCATAAGCAATTTGATGTAACAATGCACCTGGCAAGCAGAAAAGAGATTTGTTTACATGAAACCCTCTGAAAGTATTTTTATGTCCCTTGTACTTACTGGCAATGGACACTATGTTATATCAGAGATCCCTGCTGACATAGATAAACAGATTAGGCGTGTTTTCTACTTCCACTTTGGACAGTATTGATGACATCTGTGATCCTGACTACCAAGGAAATTATATTGACATTACTGATTCATGATGTCACTGGTAACTATTTTGACACCCATAATCTGTGTGGTCATTGAAAAGCTACATGATGTCTATGATAAATCAACCATAAGAATCTGTTGTAAAGTCCATGGTAAGTATTGCTGCCTAAGTTCATAATGAGTTAAGTGCTGTTTGCTGTTACTGGAGACTAGTTTGATGCCTGTAATCCTAACTGGAACCTGAAAATACCTTGATGTGAGTGTTGCATGCTGTGACCAGCAATAATGATGGAGTCCATTTATTTTTCTATTGCTGATGAAAAACCTGGTGATGGCCATGATCTCTCTGGTTGTTTGAGAACCTGCTGACTTACACGGTTCATGTTGATGGTACAGGTCATATGGAGGTAAGTGTTCTGACGTGACACAGTAGATCAGATTGATGTCTGAGATTCCATCTTCCATAAGAAATTCTGTTGATGTTCCTGCCTGCTATCAACCATGTAATGTACATGGTTGTTACTGCCCCTGGAATTGCATTGTCAAGATAAATAGTGCCACCTGATAAGAGGTTTATGATCATAATTTTTCTTCCCTTTTAATCTATGCTAATGCCATTGACATATAAATGGCAATAGATTCCATGGTATGGCCTTTGTTACTTGCTGTCATTGGCCACCTTGTCATTAGTGATCTCTGCTACCACTAAGAATTATATTAATGTCACTCACTCAAAGGGCCTACAGAAAATATGATGATATCCATTATGCTGCCTTCAGTGGCCTTGTTTAAACCCACAGTCCATGATGCTTCAGATGAGATTGTTAATGTCCAGGATCTATGAGAACATCTGAACATAAGGTGAAAATTTAGGTCATACTGTTCCTCCATGTCATGTTCAGTTTCATATTCTGTTACACTGGGGACACATAGTGACAAAAGATACCATTTTTATATTCATGACATTTCAGGCCTCAAGCAGCTGTGATCACAGTAATCTCTGCTAACTTATGGGGCAACATAAATATGAGCGTCTCAAACTGACTAGAAAATCTCTACTGATATCAGCTATCCAAATTTTTCTGCTGTTATTTATGAGAAGTATGCTTTCAGCTGCAACAATTTTTATGTCAAAGATCCATCCTGCCATCAGAGAAGAAGATTCTGTACATAGTTATTCATGCCCTCTTAAATATTTTGATGGCCTTGATACTTCCTGACAACAAACGAGGTGCTATATACCAGTTCTAAGCTGCCACTGGCCACCAGGACCTGAGGGATTCTTACTGCCTCTTTGGAACAGGTAATGACATCAGAGATCCCAACTTCCCAATTGCCAAGTTAAAAGTATTGACATTACTTATCCATAAAGCATCTGGTAAGCATGTTGAGATTCATAGATAGTCTTGACTTTGAAGAGACTGACTTTGAATTCTGTCCTATCTATGAACCTTTAGTCAAAAAGTCGATTGTAAAGTTCATGATCAATATTGCTGCCTAATGTCATAATGAGGTAAGTGCTGTGTGCTGCTACTGGAGATACTTTTGACACCTGGGATGGTACTTGAAACCTGAAACTATGTTGATTTGGGTAATGAATGGTTTGATCAGCAATCATGATGGATTCCATTGTTTCTATTACTGAAGGTGATGGAGATCCTGATCATAAGGATGATCTCTGCTGCCGTTTAAGGTAATTCCATATTTTATGGTCCATACTGACACTGGATATCATATTGAGGTACAGGATCTGAGATGCAATGGAGATCACATTGATATCTGAGATCCTATTGGCCACAGGAAATTCTGTTGATATCCCTGATGTATGCATGTAGCCCCTGCTCTGGACCATGAGTTCACTAATATATACATCATGGGAAGACAAATTGTTCTATGTCTATACTCTTTGATACCACAAGCAACAATGTTGTCATTGATCCTTTCTCCCATTTAGTGCCACATTAATATGAGTGATTCCAACTGTCATTGGAATCTATACTGATGTCAGTGATGCATGCTTCTCTCACCTGTGGGAATGTCCTTTATGAGATATATATACTCTTAGCTGTGATAATTTTGAAGTCAATGCTCCATTCTGACACTATAGATGTGATTTCTGTTCATGGTTCTCCCTGCTCTCTGAAACAATCACTATGTTCTGATTTTTCCAGGCAATAGACGCCATGGTATATCCAAGAACTTTGATGCCAGAGGCAACCAGGATGTTAATGATACCTACTGACACTTTGGACCAGATTGTGATACCAATTGCCCTATTTGCTAAGATAAATATGTTGATTTTACTCTCCCATTGTACCATTTGTATCCACATGTGCTGACTCTGAAGATCTTGGTAATGTCTATGATCACTGTGGACAAAAGCATCAATTATGAAATGTATGGTCAGAAATTCTGCCTAAGATCCCAATGAGGTTAGTAGTGTGTTTTCCTATTGGAAACTTGTTTCAAGCCTCTGATGTGACTTACAACCTGAACTGATGTTGCTGTCACTGCTATATGCTGAACCCAGGAAACATGATGGTATCCATAGTTTCTATGCCTTGGAAGACCCTATTGATGTCAATGATCTGTTTTGCTGCATGAAAACAGACTGAATTCCAAGGTTCATATTGATGTACAAAGTTATACGTTGAGGTGAATGTTCTGAGCTGGCATTGGGGATAAGCTTGATGTCTGAGAGCTTACCTGTTGCTGAAAACTGTGCTGATATATCTGATACATGAATGTATTTTCTTTTTGTAGACCTTGTTGTGGGTAATATCCATGCTGCTGCAAGAAGAGATTTGATGTAATTGATCCCTCCTGCCACCAGAGAAAAGATTTATGTCCATAATTGAATCTTTTCAATATCAGTGATACACTTGTCAGCAGACACCATACTATATCTACAATTCTTACCCCCAATAGCAAACATCATATTAGAGATTTGTACTGCCACTTTGGACCATGATGATATCAGTGATTCCCAACTACCTATAGTAAAATTATGATGATAGCCATCCATATTGCTGCATGTAACTCTGTTCATATCTATAGACAGTGCTGCGTCTGAAGATCTTGCTAAAATCTATTATCCCTACTGCTAGAAGACTCGGTCTTGAAATTCTTGGTAAATACTGTTGCCTAAGTCATGTTTACTTAAGTGTACTGTGTTACAATCAGTTATGATTTTCATGCCTGTTACCTGACTGCCTTCTGACATCAGTAATCACAACAGTGATTATTGTTCCTCTCAAGATATTATGGGGCACGGGAATCTATGAAATGTCCATGATTTATGCATATAGCCCCTCCTGTTTTTTTTTTTTAATCATTTATACGCACTTTACTGCAACCAGAAGAACTGATCACAGTATCATTGATCCATCTTGGCAATGGAGAAGATGCTTATGTTAATACTATTCCCAGGTTCTGAATCTATGCTAATGTCAAAGATACACCTGGAAACAGTAACCATTTTTTATTTCCCCCAAGATCTATGCTACCACAGGCAACCTTGATTTCAGTGACCCCTGTTGCAAATGAGTACCATATTATAATCAATAATTCAAAGTGCTGTCAGAAAGTATTTTGATATCCATAACCAATGATGGAACTAGCATCTATATTGAAATGTATGGTCTGTGTTGCTTCTGATGGAATTGTTTATATCAAGGAGCCCTGTGGCCACCAGTGTCTATTCTGAAGTTTAAGGTCAATACTGCTGCTTGAGGTCATGTTGTGAAGTGTTCTAAGATATGTTATATTGATTTCATTGATATAATGTGGGAAAAGATACCATTGTTGTATATCCACAATCCTTGATACCAGGATCATCCAGGATCATCCAGGATGTCCATGTTCTCTGCTGCCACTTGGAACATTAATACAAGCTACTCCAAATGCCACCAAAATATATACTGATATCATCAATCTACACTTCTGCCATCTGACACCATGTTAGGTATATGATGTGTACTGCCAGCT
This sequence comes from Mus musculus, assembly GCF_000001635.26. NCBI lineage: Eukaryota > Metazoa > Chordata > Mammalia > Rodentia > Muridae > Mus > Mus musculus. Next base: position 27,296,463 of record NC_000086.7, on the reverse strand, counting down.
ATAACCAATTTGATGTCAAAGGTCTATCCTGCCACTAGAGTGGACATTACTGTCTATGGTCTTAAATGTCCTCAAAAACTGTGTACATGCAAATGATACCTCCTGGCAACAAACAACATGGTTCATCTCAGATGATGGCTGCCATTAGCCACCAGAACATTAGGGATTCTTGCTGTCAGTTTAGACCCTATTGATTATATCATTGATCTCAGTTGCATAGGAAAATATCTTGATGTCACTTAATCCTGCTGCCTGTGGTAACCATGTTGATATCCCTAGTCAGTTTTTGCTCTCAAGAGCTTGGTGATGTCTGTGAGCCCTACTGCCAGAAGAATCTATCTTGAATTTCATGGACAGTACTGCTACCTACTTCATGTGGAGTGTTCTGAGTTCCACCTCAGAGATATGTGTGATCCTACTTACAACTGGAAGCTATACTAATATCAATAATACTTGCTTTTACCAGCAAAAAAGATGGTGTACATAGGTATTATTGAGATACTACCTGACACAAGTAACTATAGTGAATTCCTTGATGCATGTATGCAGCCCTCAATGCAGATCATATTAATTAAATACCCTTTTTGACACCAGATTCGCTATTGATGTCAATGATCCATCCTGCCACTGGAGAAGAAATTTATTTGAATGATCTCTTCTTCCCTCTGAGTCTATGATGATATCACTGATTTAACTTGCAATAAACACCATGGAATCTATACTGATGTTGGACCTGCACTCTGCAACAAATGTGTGCGAGCCCCAGGTTCAGCCTGTGTATGCTCCTTGGTTGCTAGTTCAGTATCTGAGAGCTTCAGTGATCCAAGTTGTTTGATTGGGTTGGTATTCCTTTGGAGTTCTTATCCCCCTTGGGGCCCTCAATTTTCTGCCCAACTCTACCATAAGAGACCCAAGCTCCATTCAATATTTGGCTGTGGGTGTCTGTGTCTGTCTGAGTCAGCTGCTGAGTAGAGCCTCCTAGAGGTCAACATGCTTCTGTCTGCAGTCCTATCACTGTATCATTAATGCTGTCAATGATTGGTTGTTGCCCATGGGATAGGTCACTAGTTTGGGCAGTTATTGCTTTGCCATTGCATTAGTGTTTTTTCTATCCCTTGTCAATGTATTTCTCATAGACAGAATAAATTTTAGGTCCAAAGTTTGAAGATGTGTTGGTGTGACGATAGCTTCACTGGAGTTCCTACATAGACACAAGAGGTGGACCATTCAGATTCCATAGCACAATATTGTAAGTCGCAGTTGAGATCATCCACATTGATATTTGAGTGCCTTCCCTTTCCCAGGTCTCAGGTCATCCTCAACATGCCACACCCCTACACTCTATACCCCTGCAAGTTTCAGTTTTCCCTTCATTCTCTTCTAGACATCTACCCTGCCCCTACCCACACTGGATTCTGAACACTGCCATGTCATTACCCATTCTTTCTCTCACTCACTTAATTTTGCCCATCTGCTGCCCATGATTTTTTAAAGTGAGATTCAAGCATCCTCACTTTGTCCTTTCTTCTAGTTTAGCTTCCTTGAGTCTGTGGAGTACAGAAATTTTATCCTGTATTTTAAGACTAATTTCAACTTATAAGTGACTACATGCCATACATGTCCTTTGGGGTCTGGGTTAATTAGCTCAGGATGATATTCTCCATTCCATCTATTTTTCTACAAAATCCATGATGTCTTTGTTTTTAATAGCTCTATAGTAATCCACTATGTAGATGTGTCACATTTTCTTTATCCATCTTTCAGTTGAGGGACATCTAGGCTGTTTCCAGTTTCTGGCTATTATGAATAAAGCTATGGACATGGTTGAGCAAGTGTCCTTTTCGGGACAGTGGGATATCTTTTGGGTATATGCAAAGGAGTGGTATAGCTGGCTCTTGAATAGAACTTAAATAGAATATTTACAGTTTTCTAAAAAACACCAAATAGATTTCCAAAGTTGATGCAGAAGTTTGCAGTTCCACCAGCAATTGAGGTATGTTCCCCTTGATCCACATCCTAACTAACATGCATTACCACTTAAATTTTTGATTTTAGCCAATATGACTATAGTATGATAGAATCTCAGAGATGTTTTGATTTGCATTTCCCTAATGACAAAGCACATTGAACATTTCTTTAAGTGTTTCTTGGCCATTCAAGATTCTTCTGCTGAGAATTATCTGTACCTAATTTTTCACCTAGGTTATTTGGTTTTTTGGAGGTTAACTTCTTGAGGTTTTGGTAAATTTTGGACATTAGTCCTCTATGGGATGTCCGTTAAGTGAAAAATTTTCATAATGTGTAGGATGCTGATTTGTACTATGGGCTATGTCCTTTGGTTTACAGAAGCTTTCCAGTTTCATGAGGTCCCATTTATCAGTTCTTGATCTTAGAGCTTGAAGTATTGGTGTTCTGTTCAGGAACTTGTTTCCTGTACCAATGTGTTGAACCTATTTCCTACTATCTCTTCTATGAGATTTAGTGTATCTGATTAATGTTGAGGTCTTTGGTCCATTTGTACTTCAGTTTTGTGCATGATAGATGTGGATCTATTTGCATTCTTCTATATGCAAACATCCAGTTAGACCAGCAATATTTGTTGAAGATGCCTCCTTTTTCCATGTATTGTTTTATCTTCTTCGTCAAAAATCAAATGTCCATAGGTTTGTGGGGCCATGTCAGGATCGTCCATTCAATTTAATTGATCCACCAGTTTGTTCCTATAATAATAGAATGGAGCTTTTAATATTATTTGTCTGTATTATAAATCAAGGACCGGTATGGTGGTACCTCTAGAAGTTCTTTTATTGGTTAAGATTGTTTTAGCTATCCTGGGTTTTTTTTATCTGTATGAATCTTAGAATTGTTCTTTCAATGTCTGGAAAGAATTGTGTTAGAATTTTGATAGGGATTGCATTAAATCTATAAATTGCTCTTGGTCAGATGATCATTTTCAATATGTTAGTCCTACTGCCCCATGAGCATTGAAGATCTTTCCATTTCTGATATGTTCATTAGTTTCTTTCTTCAGAGAATTTAAGTTCTTCTCATTTAAGTCCTTATACATGCTTGATTAGAGTTACACAAAGATATTTTATATTGTTCGTGTCTATTGTAAAGAGTTGTATTGTCCTAATTTATTTGTTGTCCCATTTATCATTTATCAAAGGAGGGCAGGCTATGTATTATTTTCGAAATAACTTTATATTCAGCTGTTTTGCTGGAGGTGTTTATCAGCTTGCTTATGTTTACTATAATATTATCTGCAAATAGTGATACATTGACCTCTTCCTTTCTACTTTGTATCTCTGTGAACTCCATCAGTTAACTTATTGCTCTGGGTTGAACGTTTAATACTATATTAAATAAATAGTGAGAGAGTGGGGTGCATTCACTTGTCTCCAATTCAGTGGAAATGTTTTAAGTTTCTCTACATTTAATTTTCTGTTGTCCATTGGCATTCCATATACTGCTTTGATTATGTTTATGTATGTGCCTTATATCCCTGATCTCAAACTTTTGACATGAAGGGGTGGTGAATTTTGTTGAAGGCCTTTTCATCATATTATGAGATGATCATGTGAATATTTTCTTTCAATTTGTTGATATGGTGGATTATGTTGATTGGTTTTCAGATATTGAGCCATCCCCACATCCCTGGGATGAAGCCTACTTGATCATCATGGATGATAGTCTTGATGTATTTCTGAATGGGGTCAAAGTCGCACTTAAAGAAATGTTCAAAGTTCTTATTTATATGGGACTGCAAATCAAAACAACCCTGCGATTCCACCCTAAACCAAACAGAATGCCAAAGAACAAGAGCTCATGTGACAGCACATGCTGGTGAGAATGTAGAACCCGAGGAACACTCCCTTATTGCTGGTGGGATTGCAGGTTGGTACAACCACTATGGGAAACAATCTGGCTATTCTTCAGAAAATTGGAAATAGTTCTTCCTGAAGAACCAGTTCGACTAATTTGGGCATATATCCAAAATATGCCCCACCATTCCACAGGGCCATGTGCTCCACTAGTTCATAGTAGCCTTACGTGTAGATAGACAGGGCTTCAGATAGTGGAATGCGGTTACCAAAACAAAGTTAAAATTTCTGACCCAGAATTGTTCCTGTGTAAAAGTACAAAAATGGAGAAGAGATGAAGGGAAAGGTGACCCTAAAAATTCCACCAGAGAATTCCTGAACCTGATAAATGGCTTCAGTACAGTAGCTGGATATAAAATTAACTCAAACAAATTAGTGGCCTTTCTCTACTCAAAGGCTAAACAGGCTGATAAAGAAATTAGTGAAACAACAGCCTTCACAACATCTTCACTTCTGTATTAGTCAGGGTTCTCTAGAGTCACAGAACTTATGGACAGTCTCTAGATAGTAAAGGAATTTATTGATGACTTACAGTCGGCAGCCCAATTCCCAACAATGGTTCAGTCGCAGCTGTGAATGGAAGTCCAAGGATCTAGCAGTTACTCAGTCTCACGTAGCAAGCAGGCGAAGGAGCAGGAGCTGAGTAGTATTCCCTTGTGTAAATGTACCACATTTTCTGTATCCATTCCTCTGTTGAGGGACATCTGGGTTGTTTCCAGCTTTTGGCTATTATAAATAAGACTGCTATGAACATAGTGGAGCATGTGTCCTCTTTACCAGTTGGAACAGCTTCTGGGTATATGCCCAGGAGATGTATTGCTGCATCTTCATGTAATACAATGTCTAATGTTCTCAGGAACCTCCAGACTGATTTCCAGAGTGGTTGTACAAGCTTGCAATTCCACCAGCAATGGAGGAGTGTTCCTCTTTCTTCACATCCTTGCCAGCATCTGCTGTCACCGGAATTTTCAAACTTAGCCATTCTGACTGGTGTGAGGTGGAATCTCAGGGTTGTTTTGATTTGCATTTCCCTGATGATTAAGGATGTTGAACATTTTTCAGGTGCTTGTCAGCCCTTCAGTATTCCTCACTTGGGAATTCATTGTTTAGCTCTGTACCACATTTTTAATGGGGTTACTTGAATTTCTGTGGTCCAGCTTCTTGAGCTCCATATATACATACATATATATATTGGATATTAGTTTCCTATCAGATTTAGGATTAGAAAAAAATCCTTTCCCAATCTGTTGGTGGCCTTTTTTGTCTTATTGACAGTGTCTTTTGCCTTACAGAAATTTTGCAATTTTATGAGGTCCCATTTGTCAATTCTTGATCTTACTGCACAAGCCATTGCTGTTCTGTTCAGGAATTGTTCCCTTTTGCCTATAACTTCAAGGCTTTTACCCACTTTGTCTTCTATATAAAATTCAGTCTGGTTTTATGTGAAGTTCTTTGATGTACTTAGACTTGAACTTTGTACAAGAAGATAAGAATGGATCAATTTGCATTCTTCTAAATGATAACCTCCCATTTGCCAGCACCATTTGTTGAAAATGCTTTTTTTCCAATGGATGGTTTTAGCTCCCTTGTCAATGGTCAAGTGACCATACCTGTGTGAGTTCATTGCTGGGTCTTCAATTCTATTCCATTGATCTCCCTGTTTGTCGCTGTACTAGTACCATGCAGTTTTTATCAAAATTGCTCCGTAGTACAGCTTGAGATCAGGCATGGTAATTCCACCAGAGTTTCTTTTATTTTTGAGAATAGTGTTTGCTCTCTTAGCTTTTTTGTCATCCAGATGAATATGCAAATTGACCTTTCTAACTCAGTGAAGAATTGATTTGGATTTTTGATGGGAATTGCATTGAATCTTTAGATTTCTGTTGGCAGGATAGCCATTTTTCTATATTAATCCTGCCAATCCATGAGCATGGGATATCTTTTCTTCTTCTGAGATCTTCAATTTCTTTCGTCAGAGACTTGAAATTCTTGTCATACAGATCTTTCACTTCCTTAGAATCACACCAATGTAGTGTATATTTTTGTAACTATTGTGAAGGCTGTTGTTTCACTAATTTCTTTATCAGCCTGTTTAGCCTTTGAGTAGAGAAAGGCCACTAATTTGTTTGAGTTAATTTTATATCCAGCTACTGTACTGAATTCTCTGGTGAATTTTTAGGGTCACTTATATATACAATCATATCATCTGCAAATAGTGATATTTTGACGTCTTTCCAATTTTTACCCCTGTGATCTCCTTTTGTTGTAGCATTGCTCTGGCTAGGACTTCAAGTACTATATTGAATAGGTAGGGAGAAAGTGAGCAGCCTTGTCTATTCCCTGACTTTAGTGGGATTGCTTCCAGTTTCACTCCATTTGGTTTGATATCAGCTACTGGTTTGCTGTATATTGCTTTTATTTTGTTTAGGTATGGGCCTTCAATTCCTGATCTTTCTATGTCTTTTATCATGAAGGGTTGTTGAATTTTATCAAATGCTTTCTCAGCACCCAATGATATTATCATGTGATTTTTGCTTTGGAGTTTGTTTATGTAGTGGACTATTTTTTAAATTGTTGCTGTAGGTGTGATATGATATGGGCTAAATTGCGATAGTGTTGACCTGGCGTTGATTCCACTAGGGGTTGACAGAGGAAAATGGGATTAGAAAATTCTAAACAGGCATTTGTCTGCAATCTTCAAGAGCTGCTTCAGGCTAGAGGAGTAGGGATTGAAGAACAATTGTTAGAATATTTTTCAGATTACATTGACAGCTTTCCGTATATTAAACCATCCCTGCATCCCTGGGATGTAGCCTTCTTGGTCTTGATGGATGATCATTTTGATGTGTTCTTGGATTTGGTTTTCGAGGATTTTATTGAGAATATTTTCATCGATATCCATAAGGAAAATTGATCTGAAGTTTTCTTTCTTAGATGGATCTTTGTGTGGTTTAGGTATTAGAGTATTTGTGGCTTCATATAATGAATTGGGTAGAGTAACTTCTGTTTCTATTTTGTGGACTAGTATGAGGAGAGTTGGAATTAGGTCTTCTTTGAAGGTCTGATAGAACCTAAACGCATCTGGTCCTGGGCTTTTTTTTTTTTGGGGGGGGGAGACTATTAATGACTGCTTCTGATTCTTTAGGGAAAATGGGACTGTTCAGATCTTTAATCTGATCCTGATTTAACTTTATCACCTGGTATCTGTCTGAGAAGTTGTCCATTTCATCCAAGTTTTCTAGTTTTGTTGAATATAGACTTTTGTAGTAGGATCTGATGATGTTTTGGATTTCCTCAGGTTTTGTTGTTATGTCTCTGGTATCTGTCTGGGAAGTTGTCCATTTCATCCAGGTTTTCCAGTTGTGTTGAATATAGCATTTTGTAGTAGGATCTGATGATGTTTTGGATTTCTTTAGGTTCTGTTGTTATATCTCCCTTTTAATTTTTGATTTTGTTAATTAGGATTCTTTCCCTGTGCCCTCTCCTTAGTCTGGTTAAGGGTTTATCTAACTTGTTGATTTTCTCAAAGAACCAGCTCCTGGTTTGGTTGAATCCTTGAATAGATCTTTTTGTTTGCACTTGGTTGATTTCTGCTCTAAGTTTGATTATTTCCTACTGTCTACTCCTCTTGGGAGAATTTGCTTCCTTTAGTTCTAGAGCTTCTAGGTCTGTTGTCAGGCTGCTAGTGTGTGCTCCCTCTAGTTTCTTTTTGGAGGCACTCAGGGCTGTGAGTTTTCCTCTTAGGTTTGCTTTCATTATGTCCCTAAATGTGGGTATGTTTTGGTGTCATTTTCATTAAATGTTAAAAAGTCTTTAATCTCTTTCTTTATTTCTTCCTTGACCAAGATATCATTGAGTAGAATGTTGTTCAGTCTCCACATGAATGTTGGTGTTCTCTTATTTATGTTGTTATTGAAGTTCAGCCTTAGTCCATCGTGACCTTTTGTATCTATTGAGGCCTGTTTTGTGACCCATTATATGGTCAATTTTGGAGGAGGTACCATGATGTGCTGACAAGAAGTTATATCCTTTTGTTTTAGGATAAAATGTTGTGTAGATGTCTGTTAAATTCATTTGTATCATAACTTCTGTTAGTGTCCATGAGTCTCTGTTTAGTTTATGTTTCTAGGATCTGTCCATTGGTGAGAGTGAGGTGTTGAAGTCTCCCACTATTTTTCTGTGAGGTACAATGTGTGCTTTGAGCTTTACTAAAGTTTCTTTAATGAATGTGGCTGCCCTTGCATTTGGAGCATAGATATTTAGAACTGATAGTTCCTTTTGGAGGATTTTACCTTTATGAGTATGAAGCACCCCTCCTTGTCTTTTTTGATATCTTTGGGTTGGAGGTCAATTTTATTCGATATTTGAATGGCTAGTCCAGCTTGTTTCTTGAGACCATTTGCTTAGAAAATTGTTTTTCAGCCTTTTACTCTGATGTAGAATCTGTCTTTCTTCTCGGGGTGGGTTATCTGCAAGTAGCAAAATGCTGCGTCCAGTTTGTGTAGTCAGTCTATTAGTCTATGTTTTTTAATTGGGGAATTTAGTCTATTGATGTTAAGAGAAATTAAAGAAAAGTAGTTGTTGCTTCCTGTTATTTTTGTTGTTAAAGTTGGGATTCTGTTCTTGTGGCTGTCTTATTTTAGGTTTGTTGAAGGATTACTTTCTTGTTTTTTCTCAGGTGTAGTTTCCATCTATGTGTTGGTGTTTTCCCTTTATTATCCTTTGAAGGGCTAGATTCATGGAAAGATATTGTGTGCATTTGTTTTTATCATGGAATTCTTTGGTTTCTCCATCTATTGTAATTGAAATTTTTGCTGGTGTATATTAGCCTGGGATGGCATTTGTGTTCTCTTAGGGACAGTATAACATCCGTCCAGGATCTTCTGGCTTTCATAGACTCTGCAGATAAGTCTGGTGTAATTCTAATAGGTCTGACTTTATATGTTACTTGAGTGTTTTCCCTTACTGATTTTAATATTCTATCTTTATTTAGTGCATTTGTTGTTCTGAATATTACATGTCAGGAGAAATTTCTTTTCTGGTCCAGCCTATTTGGAATTCTCTGGGCTTCTTATATGTTCATGGGAATTTCTTTCTTTAGGTATTGGAAGTTTTCTTCTATAACTTTGTTGAAGATATTTGCTGGCCTTTTAAGTTGAGAATCTTCATTCTCATCTACTATTATCCATAGGTTTGGTCTTCTCATTGTGTCCTGGATTTCCTGAATGTTTTGAGTTGGGATCTTTTTGCATTTTCCATTTTCTTTGATTGTTGTGTTCATGTTACCTATGGAATCTTCTGCATCTGAGATTCTCTCTTCTATCTCTTGTATTCTCTTGATGATGCTCACATCTATGTTTCCTGATATCTTTCCTAGGATTTTTATCTCCAGAGTTGTTTCCCTTTAGGTTTTCTTCATTGTTTCTACTTCTATTTTTACATCTTGGATTTTTTTTTATTCAATTCCATCATCTGTTTGGTTGTGTTTTCCTGTAATTCTTTACGGGATTTTTGTGTTTCTTCTACCAGCTTAGCAGTGTTTACCTGTAGTTCTTTAAAGACTTGTACTTGTTTAGCAGTGTTCTCCTGTAATTTCTTGAGGGATTTCTGTGCTTCCTCTTTAAGGGCTTCTACCGGTTTAGCAGTGTTCTCCTGTAATTCCTTGAGGGATTTCTGTGCTTCCTCTTTAAGGGCTTCTACCTGTTTAGCCGTGTTCTCCTGTATTTCTTTAAGTAAGTTATTAATGTACATCCTAAAATCTTCTACCACCATCAAGAGATATGATTTTAAATCCGAGTCTTGCTTGTCGGGTGTGTTGGGGTATCCAGGACTTTCTGTGGTGGGCTTACTGGATTCTGATGATGCCCATTGTTCTTGGTTTATGTTAGTAAGATTTTTACCATTGCCTCTCGCCATTAGGTAATCTCTGGTGTTAATGTTCAAGCTGTCTCTGGCTGGAGCTTGGTCCTCCTGTGATTCTGTTAGCCTCTGTCAGCACTCCTGAGAATCCAACTCTCACCTGAGTCCCAGTCTCAGATTACTCTCTGCAGGCAAGTTCTCCTCTTGCAGGCAGGTGTCCAGAAGTCTGGAGCTCTCATCCACCTCCAGAATCCAGGTGTCAGAGCCCTCCCTGTAAGCAGACTCTCCTCTGACAAGGAAGTTGCCCAGGTGTCAGGGTCTCAGCTCGGCCTCCTGGCTGAGGATGAAGGCCCGAAGGGACCCTGTCCAATAAGCTCTGTTGCTTCTGTTGCCCACATGCCCTCCAGTGCTCAAGAGGTCTTGGGTGTGCTAGAGGTCCTTCAGAGTGGAGAGTTCTCTGGGGCCCTCAACACCCTTGGCCGTGTTAATGCAGAAGATGGTGGGGCTGGCCCCGACTGGAAAGAATCCCAGCCTCTTGTTGGGCAGGTTTCCTTTGTCCCTGTTCCTGCTGGCAAAAGACCCTTCTCGACTCTTTGGACCTAATGTTGTGTTCCACTCACCTGTGATCCAGAGGTCCCAGGTGTGCTAGGGGTCCTGTGGCATGGAGAGTCCTCTGGGGCTCTTGGCGCCCTCTGGTAGGTTCAGTTGGTAGATGGCAGGGCTGGCCTGACCTGAATGGATCCCAGCCTCTATTCAGGTGGTGTTCCTTTGTCCCTATTCCTACTGACACAAGACCCTCTGTGATTCTTTGGACCTGATGTTGCATTCTACTCACTCATGATCCCAAGGTGATCCCGAGTTCCTGTGGCGTGGAGACTACTCTAGGGCCCTTGGCAGCCTCTGGCAGATTCAGTTAGAAGATAGTGGGGCAGGATGACAGTTTTGATCTTAGCCATTCCCACTGGTATGAGGTGGAGTCTCAGGGTTGTTTTGATATGCATTTCTCTAATGACTACAGATGTTTCTTTAGGTGCTACTTGGCCATTCATGTTTCCTCAGTTGAGAAATCTGTTTAGCTTTGTTCATTAATTTTAACTAGGGTTATTTGGTTCTCTGGAGTCTAACATCTTTTGTTCTTTATATATATTTTCCAAATAACACTTGCAAGGAAGTTGTTTGTTTGCTCCCCAACAATGTCAAGCTTGGGCACATTCCCTCCAGCTACACTATCAGGGTTCATGGGTATGGGTTTTCCTATTTTACCCCAATTTCAATGCTATATACATTGGGAAACATGGCTTTTGAGACACACTGGCCCTCAGTATGTGAGTTTCACACATATTTAACCAATTACACACAGGAAATATCTGTAAGAAAATAAGTCATCTGTATTGAACATTTCTTGACTTTTTTCTTTCATTCCCTAAATAATATGATACAACCATTTATATAGAATGTACATTGTATTATGTATTATAAATCTCCAAGAGGTAGTTTAGAGTATGTGGGAGGATTGTGCAGGTTACAGGCAAATACTGTGGTATTATAGAGGGGACTTGAGCACCTGGGGACTTTGTTATTTGTAGAGATTTCTGAAGCCAACCCTTGAGAGGAACAAGTATATGATGTGGTCCCGAATATGGCTTGAACAATATGAGATAGTAGCAAATAGTTGTAGCAAATCACAAGGATAATGCACATCGTGGCCTTCCAGTGGATAGATATGTGATGGAATTGAGCCTTTAGCGAAAACAACTTTGCAATTCCCTTTAAGGCAGGTAGACCATGGTCCTCTAAATCCTGGAGAATCCTGTGGGAAGATCTTCGGAGGTAAGTGCTGAAGGTTCTAAATAAGTGTTCTAAATAAGTCAAGCATAAAGAAGAAAGTTAAAATTACATTCTCCATAAATATCAGAATACCATTTATGATACATTTATCCACTGTATATATGATATGTATTTTCCCATATCCACATGATATATATATATATATCCATTCAAGCACTAAAATGACATGTATGGTATGCATTTGTTTAAATTTAGATGCTAGCATTTAAGTCTTTGATAAGTCACAATCCATATAACCACAGAGATTAGGTAAAGAGTATGGAACTAAAGTACAGGGAAGAATATTCAAAGGAGGAAAAATAGAATTATAGACTTATGGGTGGGGATATATGGGGATTGGAAATGAAGACTAAATAAAGATAGGGAAGGAACAGGAAGTGCAGTCGAGTGCCTATGGCGAGGGAGAGTTATAACTAAGGACAATTTGTGGGTGGGTGTATGTAGTTAATGGATGTAAAGACTAAATAGAGATGGAGAAGGAAGAGGAAGGGCAGATAAATGCCTATGGAGAGGGAGAGTTATAACTAAGGGCCATTTGTTGGGTCATATGAATCTTCTTAAAGTATATATGCATATGTAAGAAATGTAAATGGAATCACCAAATAAAGAGTAAAATAAACCAACTGGACACCACTCAGTACTAAATTAAACCCCAGTGGTTATAATGGGTTACATATAAGTGAGTTTTTGGCCAAAAGGGACATACACAAACCCACAAACAAAGAATCCAGGCTATTGAAAATGCTGTTTATTTGTTTTCCACAAACCAACGGTAATTCCCTATTGGTGACAATAATGCCTACATAAACCATTGAACCAAGAGAAATCAAGCTGGTGCTTAAATAGAGACCACACAAAATGACTAGTGCTGATGGTACTGGAAGGCACTCCTCAAGCTACCAAAGGAGGAAGGTAAATATCAATCCAGCTACAAAAGTTTTAACCTTTAATAGAAAAGTGTCTGCCAGATATACTTTTATAATAGTTTCACAAAAGTTCTAAGAGCAACCAACAAATATTTTTTCTTCATTTGAAGCCCAATCTGAAACCAAGAGAGTTATCTATACTCAAGAGAAACGTTCTGTGTTTGCTTACCTGTATCCTTCCTTTCCCTTCCTGCCTCACCCACCTCCAAACAGGGACACAGACAACACAGATCTTTTTACACTCAGCTTCTCCCTGTGAATAAAGAATTGGGAGATAAAGGTACAAAGGGCTCCAGACCAGGAAATTCATTGATATAAAGAGAGAAATATAACCTCTTGATACTTAAAGATGGCATAAAGATATTCTCCTCTAATAATTCTTACAGGATACTCATATTTTGTCTAACGTGGGCGCAAAAGGAATTTTGTGTTTAAATACTGGTTTGACAGGCTGCCTCTTATAAGCTGGTGTAGCACTTAAAGATGGGAAATTTCACCTGTGGTTTGGGACTAGCTAGGGAGTATTAGTCACTGACTCCAAGTAGTGAGAGCAGTTATAATCACCTGCTATGAATAGGTATTAATAATACAGTCTGTGTCTCTAGGTAAAGAGCATAACAGATATTATAATAGGTATTAATTAAATAGATGTCTGTGGCTCCTGGTAGAGAGCACAGCAAATAGAAGGTTTAAATAAATGTCTGTAGCTCTTGGTAGAGAGCACAACAGAAAACAGAAAAGATAGCTGCTCTAGGAGGAAAGTGTATTATTCATGGGAAATTTCACCTGTGGTTCAGAACTAGATAGGGAATATTAGTCACTGACTCCAAGTAGAGCGGTGATAATCACCTGCTATGAACAGGTATTAATTAATAGAAGTCTGTAGCTCCAGGTAGAGAACATGACAGATAGCTGGTATAACGGGTATTAGTGGAAGGTTGAATTAATTCCTTTAAAGATGGTATAAAGATATACTGCTCTAATAAATATTACAGGGTACTCATATTCTTTCTAACGTGGGATTCTAGGGAATTTTTGGGGTTAAATACTGGTTTGATAGCTACTGCTTATAAGCAAATATAGAAAGGAAAGAAATGGGAAAAGGGAAAAGGGAAAAAGGGAAAAGGGAAAAAGGGAAAGGCAAAGGCAAAGAAAGGAAAGAAAGGGAAGAGTAAAGGAAAATGAAAAGGATAGGAAAGAGGAAATGAAAGGAAAGGAGAAAGGAAAGGGGAAAAGAAAGAAGACGAAAGAGGAAAGGAAAAGGAAAGGAAAATAGAAGTGTGAATCACTTGTTTTAAAGATAGTATAATAAAGTTTGAAGGAGAGTCATATTCTGTCTAATGTGGGTTCCATGGGAATTTTGGGATAATATCCTGTCATGACAAATTAGAAAGACCTAAATAGGCTAAAATGAGTGTGGTTTTGTGTATTGTGGTTGTTTTATTATTCTTTAAGGACAGAGGGCAACCTAAAGGTTTTCTTGGTTCCCAGCTGAAGGACATGCTAATTTGTGGAACAGGTTTAGTCATCTGTTTTTGGAAAAGGTGATGAAAGTACTTACACCTTCCAGAGTTAGATAATAAGATTTGGTATAGGGAGACACCTAAGAATTAGATTCCAGAGAATCAAATAACAAGTTTGTCTTAGTCAGGGTTTCTATTCCTGCACAAACCTCATGACCAAGAAGCAAGTTGTGGAGGAAAGGGTTTATTCAGCTTAAAATTCCATACTGCTGTTTATCACCAAGGAAATCAGGACTGGAACTCAAGCAGATCAAAAAAAGGAGATGATGCAGAGGCCATGGAGGGATGTTCTTTACTGGCTTGCTTCCCCTGGCTTGCTCAGCCTCCTCTCTTATAGAACCCAAGACTAACAGCCCAGAGATGGTCCCACCGACAAGGGGCCTTTCCCCCTTGATCACTAATTGAGAAAATGCCTTACAATTGTATCTCATGGAGGCATTTCCCCAACTGAAGCTCCTTTCTCTGTGATAACTCCAGCTGTGTCAAGTTGACACAAAACTAGGCAGCACAAAGTTTATCTTGATGATATTAAAATTTTGTTTTGAGATTTATATATTACAGAATATACAGCCTTGGTGAATTTCAACATCAGACATGCTGAACTGACCTCCCTGAACCCCTGTTGTCTTGGATTGTCATCTGGATCCAGTCAGGACACAGACATCAGAGATGAATACAATCATTGGTATGTCCTTCATAAGGCGAACTATCTCTCACATTTCCCTACTCTTCCCCCTACCTTCAAACGTATCTCAACACCCATATTCAGCTTGAAAAAGTCATGAAAAGTTGTCATCCAAGTTCCCTAAGCTTCAGGGCTTGGGATGGTTAATATAGGTTGTCTTAGATACTAAAAATTTTGAAGTTCAGGGCTTAGACCCAGTCCTTCTATTGCTGCTATTATAATCAGATCTGAGATGTATAAGCATGTGAGTTAAGGGCCAAATAGGAAATTCATGGCTATGAGGTTTGGGTGTTTTCAGTTATTTTAACTAGAAATGGCTGAGAGTAGTTAACAGACAACAGTCTAGACTACTTCACATAGATAGCTGGTTTTCAAAACATCAGAAGTCCACAGAATGTGAGCTTTAATATTATTTATTCACATGTTGTTAATACAAGTCTGCTGCTGTCTGCTTTCCCTTCTTTGATTCAAAGATGAAACTGAATATCTTTGAGGAACTCCATTTTTGACAAAATAACCACTGGCAAGAATGGCCTCATTTCATCTACAGACATAATACAGTTCAAAGAAAGGATACAATTACAGGTTAGGACAGCTTGATTCTGATGAGACAGAGTAGGGTAGTCCTTAATATTAATGTATCTGAAAGTCTGTCAGATGACCCTGGCCAGTAGGCTGAATACCGATGCTCCAATGTGTTGAAGTAAGGCACTATCCAGGTGATCAGTTGTCTCTATAAATTGGCTAAGTTTTGGAAGCTGTTGTAGGCTTCCTATATATTTTCAGTTAATATCAGTGGTTCTTGAATTTCTGATGGGGTTGAAAAACTACATAGTCTCCTAGAGAACTGAGGCTTTTTACTTTAAGAGGAACAGATTTGAGAGGATGTTTTTCAGATGGCATTGTATCTAAAGCCCAGTGATAGCCAGGCGCAGAACCTGGCTTTATGTAAGGATAGATGACAGAGGTTCTAATTAATTAACAACCATAATGAACTGGGTGTTAGGTCTCTTGTAATTTATCAATAACAAAATAGTAATAGTTATGTTCAATTGTATCTGAGATAAAATAGTCTTTTAATAGTACAGAAAGGGGGAAATGTTGTGGGTAGCCATGGGGATAATTATATTTGATATTAATTCCATTCTCCTGTGAGTGGCTGCAAACAAGGAGGTAGTCAGCACTCAGGTGATTTCCTAAAAACCGGCTTCCCACCTTAAATTGTAAAATAAAGGAAAGCTGATGATTGGGCAGGTAAAAGGAAGGTGGAGTGGAAGGTGGGAGAGAGAAGAAGGAGAAAATGGAAGAGGGAGAGGATGCAGAGGTGGAGGAAAACAAAGAAAAGCAGAGCATAAGCCCATCACCTGGGGAAACTGCAAGTTCTAAGGGGTCTCATACGCTGTGGCAGATGGTAGCATAGTGGTAGATCTGTCCAATCTTGGTGCACAGCATGTAATCATATTAACTGAGTTGTGTTTTCATTGCTGGGGCATATTTGGGAGGATATTTACCTCAACACCATGGTGTTACCACAATGCTGGTAAGAATGACTGTCTTGGGGTTTTCCTTATACTCGGTGGTCATCCTGATAACTGAGTGTACCTGGCCAATGTCCAGTTCTGGATGTTGTAATCCCCTAATGAAGCATAATGCAACTATAACCCTGTTTTCAGTGCCCATGATATTATTTCTGACATATTTACACACTTGGTGAAAAAGCAAGCTTTAAGAGTCACAAGCAATTTTACATGTATATCTTGATGGATAGAGCAAAGCATCAACCACTTTACATATATACTTATATTTGATATGGAACACAGCTCCAACTTTACTTTTCTCACACTGCTTACTTATCTGTGTAAAATCTTTCAGGTAGTATAAAATGCAAGGTGATTACTTTTTGTTTTCTTCTCGTGAATAATTATGAGTATATGTAAGGAAAAACATCTTCAAAATATACACCCACAATGAGCTGTTTATAAATTATTAATAAAAACACAATTTTCCTCCTAGAATCCACATATATTTATATCTAAGCAAGTTGTTATAGATTAACCATGTGTAAGCAAGCAAGGTAACTTTTTTTTTTTGTCAGCCAGTTACTCTTACTGGTAGACTGCTATTTGCTGTTATAAAAAAGGGTCAATTACTTTATTATTTATCTCAAAAATTAATGCTATAAAAATCTTTTTTTTAATTAGGCATTTTCCTCATTTACAATTACAATGCTATCCCAAAAGTGCCCCATACCCTCCCCCCACTCCCCTACCCACCCTTTTTGGCCCTGGCGTTCCCCTGTACTGGGGCATATAGAGTTTGCAAGTCCAATGGGCCTCTCTTTCCAGTGATGGCCGACTAGGCCATCTTTTGATACATATGCAGCAGGAGTCAAGATTAGGCAATTTAGTGATCTAAATATCATCTTCTAGTGTCCTCTTTGATTTCTTTCTATAAACATTTAAAATATTTTGTCATACTCAACTTTTATTTGTGTGGGTACTTACCCAAGATGTTTTCTGTGGTTTGTGGCTGTTGTGGATGGTGTTATTTACCTGCTTCATTGGCTGGGCCATACCCCACAATAAATTTACCCACATCTTTGTATGTTTTCTTGGAGAATAGACCAACACTACCCCAATAGTGATATCCTATCCACATTGCCAGTGATGTCTAACTGCCATTAAAATCAACTTTTATCTGACTCCACACCCAGTTTGCATCAAGATTTATTAATTCTACTGCTATATTTAAAATATATTGTCCTTCTATATATTAAGATATACAATTCTACATACTAAATTCAGCTATTTCTTCCATAGAGAGACATGGGGACCCTTAGATAAAATATAAAAATAAAAATATACTCAGTAACCTTGAGGGGATGTGGTGGGGAGAAGTATTAGATTTCAATAGACCAGGAAATCATAATGGATGATGAGCAATCCCAAGGAGATCCCTATGGGTCAGTATGCAGAGCCCCACAGGCAGGAAGAAGCAGAGATGCAGCATTTTTCTTATGAAATATTTTTCTCTCAAGATAGGGATCATGCATAACCTGTTATTTCACCACATACTTTGGGGGGATATTCCCTGATGAGCCATGAGCAAGCTGCAAAAGATGGCATTAAGTTGACACTCTAATCCATGCCTAGGGTACCTGATGGCATAGACTGTGGTCTTTGGACAATATGATAAAAGAGATTTGGCAATAAATGTCCTCTCTCATAAGAATCTGAACTCCTATCTGAGAAACACAAGACCTCAGAGGTAAAGACAATGGGGTAATTTTTCGCCTGTCTCTGCCTGAGACCTGCCTTCACCAAGGTTTGAAGCATTATCTCACACCATCCCTTATACAATGAAGGTGTCTGTCTCTGCATGTATGACTTTTCCCTTGTCCATTGATCTCTAAGACCTTGGT
Source organism: Mus musculus (assembly GCF_000001635.26). NCBI lineage: Eukaryota > Metazoa > Chordata > Mammalia > Rodentia > Muridae > Mus > Mus musculus. The sequence goes on along the minus strand of NC_000086.7, from coordinate 27,278,317 downwards.
TGTGTAGTGTAACCATGGTGTACCACATTGCTGGTAAGACTGCCTTGGGGTTTTTCTTATACCATGGGGTCAACCTGATAGCTGAGGATCCTGGGCCAATGTCCAATTCAGGATATTGTAATTTTCTAACGAAGCATAATGGAACTATACACCTGGTTTCCGTGTCCGTGGTTTTGTTTCTGAGGCTTTTGTGCAAGATGATCCATGTGTCCACAGGAGACCTGCCTTCAGCAAGTTTTGAAGCCACTTCTTGCTCTAAGCCCTGGTTGATGCAGGTACTTATATATGCAGTGGCACCTTCCCAACTTCATCTATATGCAGTGGTCTCTAAAAGCTTGGTTATAGTTCCACAGTGTCAGCACAGCACTGATGAGATATGTTAGTCTAGCATGCTACTGTCAAGATTACAGCTGAGGATGCTACACCAAGTCGGGATATTGCTGTAGCACAGTGAGAGGACCTGGGCCCAGTATTCATGGTTTGGTGTCTGAGGATTCTGTCTTCTATTTAAACTAAGAGTGGTGTTACTTTTGTCTTATATGTGTATAATCTCTACGCCTTAATGGTGTAATACCCATGACTGGATTGTCTCAGTCCAGTGGAAATGAGAGCCTTGTGTAGTCTTCGACCTAAAGGCCATTTACCTGACTCACTCTGGGAAATCCACCTGTAGCCTGAAATGCCTAAGATGCTAGGTTGCCACCTAGATGCCTGGTGACAGTCCACTTTTTAGGGTGTTTTTCTGAGCAAAGGTCCAAGGACCTAGGTAAAGGATAGTTTAGCATTCTAGACAAAATACTATCATGAAACCTAATTATCTTGCTGAGGCCCCCAGTGCTTTGCTTTGCTTTGCTTGGCATGTTTTGAGAGTGGCAGAGAGGCAGGGCAAAAGATTCCTTCAGTATTTCAAGTCCAGGGAGAAAGAAGGTTCTAGTGATTCTGGCAGCCAGAGTCAGTACAGGCTCCTCAAACAGACAGGGCTGCAGATCTCTTGGCCTACTAGATACAGAAGGCATAGTATACCACTTCCATTTGAGGCCATATTCATCAGAGATGGCCAACAATAGCAGCCCAGCAGTTTACACATATCCTCAGAGATATAGGAATATTGCCCTGGCTCCCTCTAAGTCTTTCTGATAGAAAACATAGTGCCCAAGCACACACATTTTACTACAGGATCCCTAGCTACTTTCTCTTCCCCTACTTGCAGCAAAGTTCATTTCTTATAGCTACAAGCTTCCCTGGATATTCTCACCTCAGCATATGGGATAGAGGAGACATGTCCTTCCCACCAAAGGCCTTTTGTTTTGTTTGTTTGATTGTTTTGTTCTGCGTGTTTCAAGCTTTCTTTTATTTATAAGATTTTTTTTTACATTTCAAATGTTATCCCCCTTTCCCATTTCCCCTCCAAAAACCGCAATCCCATCCCCCTTCTTCTGATCACCAACCCACCCACTCTTGCTTCCCTGTCCTGGCATTCCCCTACAGTAGGGCATCATGCCTTCATAGGACCAAAAGCCTCTCCTCCGATTGATGTCCAATAAGACCATCCTCTACTGCATATTCTTCTGGAGACCATGTGTCCTAGTTCCAGCTCACAGAAAAATCTTCCCCATTCCCTGTCCCCAGAATCCATCAAGTAATCCACTATATAAACAAACTCAAAGGAAAAAAATTATCATCTCAAAAGACCCTGAAAAAGCCTAGGCCAAAATCCAAAGCTCCTTCATGATAAAAGTCTTGTAGAGATCAGGAACTCCTGACACACAACTAATATAATATAATAAAACCAATATGAAGGAAACCAGCACCCAGTTACAATACAAGGCTGCCCACTCTCTCCCTATTTATTCAATGTAGTACTTGAAGTTGTCAGGAGTCATCATATGACAAGGTAATAAGTAATAAGTGATCTTCCTGAGATGGTCTGTCTTGGATTATAATCCACGAGAGATTTGCACCAATAGGCATGTCCCAGGAGAAAATCATTTCAGGAACGATTCCTGCTAATGCTTTTCTTGTTATTATTGAACATATAAATTGAACATAACACTAGGAATTAGCCCACACTTCTGAGCAGATCTCTGCAGATCTACAAAGATATACTGGCTTGTAGTGATGCTATATATGAAAATACATGATCTCTTAAATCTTGAAGATGATCCTATCAGATTTCCTAAAGTTATATCAGTGTTTATTAAGCTCTTTTGTAGTGTGTCTGCTACTAGATCCTTTTGTGATAGTCAAAACTGCAATGAGAACTCTGCCAGTCTCCCATGTGTTACCAGTTAATTCCTCTACATAATAACCAGACTTTCTTCTTCTTCTTCTACTACTACTACTACTACTACTACTACTACTACTACTACTACTACATTGTACTACTACAATGTACTACTACTACATTCCAAATGGTTGTAAAATAATTAACCAAAGGTCGTAAAAATATAACTAACAATTAATTAAAGGCTCTGGTGTAGAAAATATAATATTGACTATGTTTACTATACAAAATTTCACTAATAAATTACTTATGGTTTTTACCTTTCAGTGAACCTTCTTAGCTGTGACAGGTGATGAATATTTAGCCAGATAATTACTCCTAGTGTATATTCATGTAAGCATTCTCTGTTGTAAAATTCTATTTCAATTTATGATTTTATGTGTGAACATTTGATGATCTTTTTAACATGTGGTCATGTATTCTGTAAGATGTGTAAGTGCTGAGGATAAAGAGAAGAGAGAAGAAATGAGCTGAGAAATTTTCAGATAGAACAGTTTATGGACATAACAGAGCTGAAGAAGAACTTAGAAGTATAGAAATAGCATTGGAAGAGAAGAAGTTGAGAGAAAGGGGGCAAGAGAAGAGAGCAAGATTAGAAAAAATGCAGAGTGGAATAAATTCTAAAATATAGGTAACATTAAAAAAAACTAATAGAGCAATGTGCAGAATGCAGAGGGAAAGAGGAAAAGAAACCTGCAGAGATACCAGAAGTAGCAGGCAAGTTTCTCCTTACTATGGACAGAACAGGTCTTTTCTTACTAAGGCAAGCTTAGCCTTATTAAAGAACAAAGCTTTCTTCTTAAAATCTTGTGTTAAATTTATTCAGCATTAAAGGGGTAGAAACTTTTTTCTTTATGCAATAAAGTTTGGAGCAGATTTTTCATCCAGAATGATTTAGTTTCCTGCACCAGTGCTTGATCTTTGCGTCATATGCATAGGTCTGTATGGATGTGTGCATGTAAGTATGTAATTGACACAATTCATGCACGTTGAACCTAACGGGTTTGAATTGGAATGTATGAATTTGCATTTGTGTAACTCTATGTGAATTTATGTGTTTATGCATATTTTCTTATGCAAAATTTTTCCTTCTGTGAGCACTATTCTCTTCTTCTCATCCAATAGAAGTTTATTGTTCCATGCTTCCCCCTAGACTGAGAAGTAAGAGGCATCTGGACAAAAGAGAAAAGTCTCTAGCAATTAATTCTTTACTTAATCCCATGCTATTTTAGGATGAGGTGTTAAGTGCCAGAGACCACAGTTTCGGGTCTCAGAGAAACACAGGAGGCAGGTCAGCTACAGCAGCAAAGTAACTTAGACTTAGATAAGTAAACTTTTTATTATTATACAGCAACTCTAGATATCTTGAAAGACAGTCTTACCCCTGTATCTTGTAATATGAAGACTTACACTCCACTGATGATCTCCCCACTCTGCTGCCTCACCAAAACAAACGAAAGAGAAGAACCTGCCAGGGCTGGCCACCAGCAAAGTTCTAGCTAGAGCAATAAGACAACAAAAGGAGATCTTAGGATATACAAATTGGAAAGGAAGAAGTCATGGTATGACTATTCATGGGTGATATGATACATAAATGTCCCTCAAAACTCTATCAGAGAACTCCTATGACAGATAAACAATTTCAGCAATGTGTCTAGATATTACATTGACTCAAACAAATCAGTTTCCTTCCTTTACACAAATGATAAAGTAGATGAGAAAGAAATTAGGGAACAACACCATTCAAGTAGCCACACATAACATAGAATACCTCAGTGTAACTCACCAATCAAGTGAAAGGCATGTATGAAATGTACTTCAAGTCCCTGGAGAAAGGAAGGGAAGAAGACCTCAGAAGACAGAAAGATCTCCCTTACTCATGAATCAGTAGGATTAACAGTGAAAATGGACATCTTACCAAATGTAATCCAATGATTTAATGCAAATACCATCAAAATTCCAAGACAATTCTTCACAAAAATAGAAAGAGCAATTCTTAATTTCAAACAAACAAAAACAGTATACCCAAAACATTATAAACAATAAAAGAACTTTTGGGGGAATCATTGTCACTGACATCAAAGTCTTTTCTAAAATTAAATATCTATATCAAGTGTTCCCTACTGCTTGTCCCTTAGAGAGACCCTACCACTATCCTGTATCACTTTCTTTGAGAGGGCAGTGGCCTCCTGTGGGTATCCACCAACCCTTGTACATCGAGTCTCTGTAGGGCTAGGCAGAATTTCTCCCACTGTAACCAGACACGTCAAACTGTGTTGAGGAACAGATATCACAGTCAGGCTATAACTTTAGGGAAAGCCTCTGGTCCCCTAAAGGATTTTTTTTCTTTGTTCTGCCTTTACTTTGCTGGTATTTTTTTTTTCTTTTTTTCATTCTAATGTTTAATCTTGAATCCCATGTATGGACTGCTGACATTCCATGTAGGAGTATCACAGCTAATAATATTTTTTTGAATTTTATTTTTTTAAACTTTTTATAGACCAAAAATATATTTCATTAGATATTTACCTTATTTGCCTGTCAAATGTTGTTCCCTTTCCTGTATTCCTCTCCCCAAACCCCCTATCTCCTCCCCCTCCCCTTGCTCACCAACCTACCCACACCTGCTTCCTGGCCCTGACATTCCTCTACAGTAGGGCATAGAACAGACATAGAGCCTTTCCTCCCACTGAGGAATGACTAGGCTATCTTCTGCTACATATGCAGATAGAGCCATGATTCTCACCATGTGTACTCTTTGGTTGGTGATATAGTCCCTGGGAGCTCTGGGTGTACTGGTTAGTTCATAATGTTATTCCTCTTTTGGGGCTGCTAACCCCTTCAGCTCCTAATTTTCTTTCTTTCTTTTTCTTTACTTCTTTTTTTTTTTAAGACAGGTTTTAATCTATATCTTTGGCTTTCCTGGAACTCTTTATGTATAACAGGCTAGCTTCCAACTCTGATCTGTGACTGTCTCTGACTCCTGAATGCTGGGATTAAAGGTATGAGCCAGCACAACCAACTTCAAAGGTTTCTTTCATTTATTTATTTATTTATTTATTTATTTATTTATTTATTTATTCAATTTACATCCCTTCCCCACTACTCCCTCCCTGTTTTCTCAGAGTAGAGGAAGTCCCCTCAGGTCTCACCCTGCCCTGGAACAGGTAGTCCCAGCCAAACTAAGCACATCCCCTCCCACTGAGGACCAACCAGGAAGGCCAGCCAGAGGAAGGAAATTTCATTCAATTTTTGAGATTATGCTATAATTACATTGTTTATCGCTTATCTTTTCTCCCTTCAGGCCCTCCCATATATACCTCCTTACTCTCTCTATACTAATCAGGACTCACCAGTATGATAGTTTAAACATGAGATGAAGATGGACAGGATATGTGGCAAAGTGGACATAGAACGCCCATAAGGCCTCAACCCTATACAAAAACTACAGCTAACTATTGAATGTTGAGAGTGGGAGCAATATCTGCCCTAGAGAAGAGCACACAGTTTGGTTAGCAATTACTATCATTATTTTTCTTTTGTTAAGGAAACAGAATAACCACAGCATTTCCCCCTTCCAGCGTAAGATGAAATATATCCTATCCCATCCAGGTTTGAAGCTATTTAGGAGCCTAGTAACTAGTTGAGGTAGGTGATTGTGTCCCCCATGGCAGCGACCCATCTTTTTATGCTGTATGTTCTCTAGGACTTTGGGTGTGGTATGGACCACAGCGATAGCAAATCCTTGGCAGGCATGACCACCCTGGGCATCACTCTGCATTTGAGGAGTCAAGATGATAACTGAGGATCCTGTACCAACATCCAAGTGAGAGGGCCTGTGTTCAGCCCCTGGATCCAGTGTCCATGCTTTTGTATCTGAGGGTTCTGATCACTTTTCCAGAAAGGAAAAGATAGTTATATAGTATGGTTCCTGTCCCTTGGGAGAATTTAATTCTCACAGTACAGTGGAAATGGTGACACAACGGGGTCTTTGTCTCCCAGGTTGAGTCATATGACTCATTCTGAGAGGCACACATTAGCCAGAAGTAGCCAAGATACTGAGTAGCCAATGGTGAGTTTGGAATGTAATGAGTTGGTGTGTTTTGCTCAGTAGAGGATCAGGTAGTGTGTGGCAATGCATTATTATGAAACAGCCTCTTACATCCCAGTTCTATGATACTAGGGTTGACTCAGCAGAAGGTAATATTGCTAAAGAAGCAGACACTGCATCAAGTGTAATAAGCACCTTGCCACTCAACTCCATCCCTAAATCCTAAAACAGTAAGAAATATGATTACAACCACTAAACAAAGTTTGTGATTTGGCTGGAATCTGTAATTTCAATCATAAAATTATACATAATTGAAATAATAAAGATTTCTGACAACTATGTTAACTCCTTCCACATAACCTTGATTTACTTGACAAAATCAAAAATCTGGTTCCACAGACAGATACTGAACTCAGTTGAATTTTTTAATAAACTTTATATTCGAGTTTCCATCAAACTTGTTCTCAAAAAAGACATTGTAGGCACAGTAGATGATGTTTCTAATTGGTTTACCAATTCCCCAACTTTTGACAGTCAAAGGATTCATGGCAAAGGTAATTCCCCCATCAAAGTACAGAATAAGTGTGTGCAAGCTTTCAAAGCAAAGCTGCCATTTTCAACTCTATATTTCCCCCTTACATTGCTCTCTTTAGGGTAGAAGTTTCTGTCTCAATGGAGTTGTAAAATTCTGTCCCAGAACATTCTTTCTCAAGGAGCTACTGAAAAACTCCTATCCAATGTTCTTGACTGGAAGGGTTTCTTGTTTCAGCACACTAATGAGTAATTAAGGGGACAAACATAAACATTTGTATTAGCTAATCCAAGAATAACTTCAGGAAGATCATATAGAGTTATACTTCAGCACCTGGAATACTCCTATCTCCTGTATTCCTGAGAGTCTGGTAAATAGTTGACATGACCTCCTCTCTGTCAATGCCCATCCCCATTACTTTGATGCTCTTTAGCCTGGAGATTTGTCTCCTGCAATGGTCACTCAAAGCTGCCTTATTATTATTATTATTATTATTATTATTATTTATTATTATTATTATTGATTTACCGGACCAAATTACTATTCTTTTACATCCTAGTGATAAAGTTGTGCTTTTTCAGGGACTACTCGGCAATCAAGTGCTGACATCTGGCTTTCAAAATATATTCAAGGTCCCCACTTTCTGACAACGCTAGGTAATACAGCAATGTGCCCTAAAACAGAAAAATATCCCCCATATTGAATACCAAAATGCAATTGTTTGAATGTAGAAATGATTTTAGAGCACCCAAAACCCATCAGTGTTATATTATGTGCCACACGCTCTGTTCGAGTCAGCTTAAGCTGAGAGGTTTGAAAGTCACTCATGAGGCAAAGAGCTTCAAGGAAGCTCTCCTCCTGGAGTCTGGCATTCACTCTAACCCATACATTAATTTTCCATTCCCGAGTTAGTCTAGTATATGGATCCACGTGCTCTCTTTCAGTATTTTCTTATTATAAGTGCCTTTTAAGATTTAATTCTGACATAGCTAAAGCCTTCTGCCAGTGTTCCAACAGTTCTAGAACGTCCTTGAGCAAGACCATGGGCTTGAAATTCAGCAAGAATGTTGCTGATCAGAATAGCCTCTGGTACTACACTATCAATTTGAATAAAAGCTAGGTCACTACCTTACACAGGAATTTACCATCACTGAGGAAGAAGGAAGTTTCAGACCAAAGGAGTAACCAGAATAGATACTTAGAACTATAGCGAAGTTACACCTATACACACACACACACACACACACACACACACACACACACACACACGTATTTACAATGCCCTAAGGGGAAGGTGGACTATACAATAGACTAAAATAGGAACTATGGCAAGGGCGCAAAGCCCTTGACCCTGGCTTCTAAGATTAGTGAATCTTAGGTGGAGCCCTTGTTGATCCTAGTTGTTATGAATTCTATCCGAGGTGGTTCCCTTTAGACCTCTTGTGTTTGCATTACTCTGTTTTATGTAAGATTCTGGTTACCTCATTTGTACCTTATGAATATGTCACCCAACTTTCTTATTGTCTTCTGCATAAAAAGTCTGATGCTTGGTTTAAAAAAAAACATTCAAATTTCACACAAACTCTCCTGTGTGCATCTGTTTGTCAATTCATCCTATGCTTTGCCCACCTGCGACTAGAGACTGGTTCCACACAGACAAAGGGGCCCAGAGAGTCTGCGGCAATTATGGAAAATAAATATAAATACATTTCCTTGGTGAATTTAACGAAGAATGATCCAAGATTTGAATTCTTTATTTCTCTCCCTCCATATCTTCCACTGTTTCTCTCTGTTGCATGAATCTGGGTCTGTACCAGCCTGAATAACTGAATCAATTTCTCTCTCTCTCTCTCTCTCTCTCTCTCTCTCACTCTCTCTCTTGCTCTCTCTCTACTTCTCGCTTGCTCTCCCTCGCTCTCGCTTGCTGTTTCCCTCTCTCTCCCTCTCTCTCCCTCTTCCCTCTCTCTCTTTCTTTGTCTCTATCCCCATTGAGCCACACAGAAAGCACCATATGGGGAAAAATTAGTGATACCTAAAGAAATGTTTCACAGTGTTTTTCAAGTGAATAAATAACTGACTTCAATTAATCTGGATAAAAAACATTACAAATACCATTTTTTTCATGCACTATTTGTATGTTTTATTCAATATTTGTGGTGGGTATTCATTTTTAAAAACAGCTTTTATCCTATTTACCATTTTCCAAATGTGATCATTGTAACACTTACATAGATACACATTCATTACACTCTGGGTCAGAAGCATTGAAAAACATATTTTAAAATAACAGCTATGCCTTACATCAGATTATAATGATTGGTTACTTAAAACTCAAGGCAAGTAAGGTTGGTTGTTCCATTAGTCCCTTAAGGACAGGTTATACAAAGGAAAAGCATACACTGGCATTGTTCTACGTCTGAAGTAACCTCAGAGTATATTATTAACTCTGGTTTTGAGATTAAACAAAAAGGCCAGTCATAGTAAAAGAAATTTCTCCTGAGAAATTTTTATTAAAAATTCATTACCATTGGTGTAGACTTGAGATAAGGGTAACTTGGCCTTCACAGAGTGATGCTGACCTGAAGGAGAATTTTCTCATAGATGCCCCAAATATTTCCATTTGGTTTTCCTGGCTGGATTTGGGAAATGGGTTATTTGGGTCTCAGAAGTATGGGAAAGTAAATTCCCTCAGACTAAGGAGTCTTTAGGAAAACCAAGGACCAGGTTGACCTGTGGCAGCTTGGAAAAGTGCTGGCTCCTGAGGCAGGCAGTGCTCCAGATGAGTTAAAGTCATAGGAGATGCAGATACATTGACATCATGTGACAGCAATATTTGCCAAGTGAACCCGTTGCTCTCTTCTCAGTAGAATGCATCTGCCATTGAGGGATGTGATGAAATTTCCTGGGATAGCTTCCTGGCCTCTTTGCACATAAGAGTAATATGCAGCAATGCTTTGGATCCTTAGGTCTTCTCTGGGCTAAGCTGCTCACTCAAGGCTATTTTGAAGAAGTCACACCTTATGCTGGATATCCTTGGATCATCCCATGGTGTTTGGGGAACACAGACCTACCACATAAATAGCTCTTTATTTTTCCTTCCTCACTTTTCTCTCCTTCATTCTTGTCTCTTGCACTCTTATCTCCACATGTATACCTAGCCCCAGACATGAGTATGTGACTGTTTACAGAGGACATAGAAAGTCTTAAAGTGACTTAGGGACTTTGGAAAAACAGAAGACAGTGAAGTATCTTGAGTGATCCTTAGTGATTAGAGTAGGGTGTGATGGAGCTGTGGGCTGGGGAGAAGAGAGAGATTGTCACAGATCTCAAGATTCCTCATTATGATAGCATGGCTATGTGCAGGAGACGGTTCAGATGGGGGCCCAAACCCAGGGCGTGGCAGGCATGAAGGCAGGTGGTATGGAATGCTTCTCCTTTTGCTATGTCCTCATCCACACATAAGATTCCTGGGCTTCCTGACTTCTCAACAATTGTTGTGAATGTACGCTGCTGCCCTCTGGTGGTAGGTGGGTTGGAAGACATGCTGCAGCATCAACCTGGACCCAGATGACTGGGTGCCTGAAGACTCAGACCTTAGTCAATGGAAAAAAGAATCAAAGGTATTGGCAGATATTCTTATCTCCTAGCATACTCCTGGCTCCAGCTTGAAAAATTGAATAGACCTGCCTGTGCTTTGCCCTGAATCCACCCCAGAGCTATATTCTGGTAGATTGAAGCTGCCTACTCTCCCAGGGGCCCAGCTGAAGTTGCTGGAATTCACCCTTTTGGCATTTGTTCATCTTCCCTTATACCCTAATCTCTCAGCCACAACCAAATCTCTCATCTACCAGCACAGGGTTCTCCTGGGAAGACTGGGGGACAAGCATCTTTAAACTTACAGCATTCTTGTGGTCTGAATTCCAAATTTTTGCACACTTATATAGCAAGCTTGGCAGCTGTACAGCAGGTACTTTATTGTAAATGACCTAGTCATAAGCCAGGTATCTTGGCCCTGAGAACAAAAAATTATTAATCTGAGCAAGCTCTCAGATAGGAAAATGGAAACTCTACTACCATATTGATGGACTTTGCTATGATTTTTACTACTCTGTCCACTGCATGTATGTATGAACGATAAAGTCTGCATCTTAACACTAGAAGAGAGGATATTAAAAACAAAGAGAATTTATTGAACTTTCTAGAGGCTATTCGACTTATCCTATGAACTGTGGTCCTCCACTGCCAGGTTGCTGACCTGACTCCCCAACAAACACCCCAAACACCTATTTATATTCTGATGACATAACCCAACCTGGTGCCACCTGAGACTCCATTGTAAAGAAGAAATATACAGCTCACATCCACAGGTTGATGGAGGACATCAGAGGCAAAGATCATTCTCACACAAACTACTGGCAAGATTGTTGGTAATTGACCTTCACCAGGCATCTGGGGTCCATGCAACTTTCTGAGTTACTCAGATTAAAGTACATTTCACTTAAACTGGACATCCTGGTTCAACAGGGAGCCCTTACCTAGGAAGGGTTCCAAATATGAAATAAACACCTCAGCAACTTTAGGGAAACTGACTTCAGCAAGTTCCAGCCTGCCAGGGGGTGGAAAACTTTACTAGCTAGGTTTGCAGGTACCTTTTGTTGAGGCCGGCCAGCAGCTCACATGTATGGGTTCAGCAATGCCTCTACAAGAATTATGCCAATTGTCACACCACAATTTGTGACTCTTAGGCTATATTGGGAGCTAGAGGTCACCCTCCTCATCTTTATTGTCTCTATGGCCTGATGAATCAGACCAAAAGCCACAATATATACTGGAATGCTTTTAGAATGAAAATTAGTAGCTGCCATCTGCACACTCTTGGGGGCAGGGATGCACACCTGGTACAGTCAGGCTGAAGGGTGTTGATTGACCTGCTTGAAAAACAAAATCCAGACAGTGAAAGGCAACAGTACACAGTTTCTTTGTGGAAGCCCAGGTACTTTATTCAGTTGCAAATTAGCAACAATCAAGCTCAGGCTCTGGCCTCCAGGTGTGTGGGAGCTGGTAAATCAGTAAAAAGGCCAGAGATTCTCTGGAAGTGGAGGCTGTGCTCTGAATTAACTTTGCTAGATAATCAAGATTTTTAGCTATCTTCAATAGGAATCTCTAATATTGGACTTATTACTAGACCAGTCCAAGACTGAGTTAGAATAACTGGTCACCTTTAAGAAAAGAGAAAAATCATCATGACTATTATATGACTAATCTTTCTAAGTCAGAATATACAGTCTCTGATGTTCATTTTGCCATAAAGTTTTAAAAGCTTGAAGCAAGAGAGTTTCACTAGTCCAAACTGGAAAAATGGCAAGCAAGGATGGGTCGAAAACATGTACCCAATTTAGCTTCCTTGTCACTTCAGTCAGGGCACTGAGCCAACTCACCTGCCAGCTTGTCAAACGAATTAGCCATCATGCTTCTGCAGTGTTCCATGGAGAGAACCTATGTTTTTCAATTCCCTAATAAGGTAGCTGTTTAGGATCAAACCATATGCCCATAAGTAGATCGTTTTAAGATACTATAAAGCATTAAGTTCTTTGACATCTAAATTTCAAAATTCTAAAATAAAAGTATGATTTAAATAATGTGCACAGCAATAAACTAAATAATATGCACAGGGATATAATTTCCCCTTTCTTTGTCTTTTAAGAAGTTAAAGGTTTTTTTTTTGTTTTTATCGTAAACTTTTTTTTAATTAGGTATTTTCCTCGTTTACATTTACAATGCTATCCCAGAAGTCACCCATACCCACCCCACCCCCCATTCCCCTACCTACCCACTCCCCCTTTTTGGCCCTGGTGTTCCTCTGTACTGGGGCATATAAAGTTTGCAAGTCCAAAGGGCCTCTATTTCCAGTGATGGCCAACTAGACCATCTTTTGATACATATGCAGCTAGAGACAAGAGCTCCGGGGTACTGGTTAGTTCATATTGTTGTTCCACATATAGGGTTGCAGTTCCCCTTAGCTCCTTGGGTACTTTCTCTAGCTCCTCCATTGGGGGCCGTGTGACCCATCCAATAGGTGACTGTGAGCATCTACTTTTGTGTTTGCTAGGCCCTGGCATAGTCTCACAAGAGACAGCTATATCTGGGTCCTTACAGCAAAATCTTGCTAGTATATGCAATGGTGTCAGCGTTTGGAAGCTGATTATTGGATGAATCCCTAGAAATGGCAATCACTAGATGGTCCATCCTTTCGTCACAGCTCCAAATTTTGTCTCTGTAACTCCTTCCATGGGTGTTTTGTTCCCATTTCTAGGAAGGGGCAAAGTGTCCACACTTTGGTCTTCATTCTTAAAGTTAAAGTTTTAAAGTTCCACAATATCTTGTCCTTTAGAATTAATTACTTGTTGACAAAACATCTCAAATACTTGACTGTTATAGTCAGTATTCACGTAACATGGGCAGTGATTAATAGCACTTTGAATTGTTTCTCTTAAAGAGTGGTTGATGTCCGGGATTCCACAGAAAGTTGTCTGCACAGACCAGAGTGTGGACCACAGAAGCTAACAGCTTCTGGGACAGGCGAGAGCCACAGAGTTCTGAGGCAGCGCCGTTTTCGGGCTCCAGACATCCGGCCATCTCCCCGGCCAGAGGACAGGGTCTGCCCAGCCTGGGAGGCTAGGATTTTGACTCAGGAGCGGCAGGAGCCACCTTGGTTCCTGGACTCAGCAGAAAGCAGCCTGCACAGGTGACAGTGTGGACTACAGAAGCTAACAGATTCTGGGACAGGCAAGAGCCACAAAGCTTTTGAGGCAGCGCCATTTTCGAGCTTCAGATATCTGGCCACCTTCCCGGCCAGAGGTCAGGTGTCTGCCCGGCCGGGGAGGCCCTACCCTCAGGATCCTCGGGAGCCATTTTGGTTCCGGGACTTCACAGAAAGTAGTCTGCACAGATGAGAGTGTGGACTACTGAAATTAACAGCTTCTGGGACAGGTAAAAGCAACACAGCTTCTGGGAAAGGTTCTATTTTGGCCCTTCATCTTCGGCCAGGAGAAGGTCCAAACACCAGATAAGTGTGCACCTTCCCTGTAAGAGGTGAGCTTGCCTGCAGAGAGCGCTCTGACCACTGAAACTCAGAAGAGAGATCTAGTCTCCCAGGTCTGCTGATAGAGGGTAACAGAATCACTAGAGGAACATTCTCTAAATAGAGACAACTATAACAACTAACTCCAGGTATTACCAGATGGCGAAAGGTAAATGTAAGAATCTTACTAAGAGAAACCAAGACCACTCACCATCATCAGAACCCAGCACTCCCACTTTGCCAAGTCCAGGGCAAGCCAACACACCCGAAAAGCTAGACCCGGATTTAAAAGCATATCTCATGATGATGGTAGAGGACATCAAGAAAGACTTTAATAACTCACTTAAAGAAATACAGGAGGGGCCACCTTCCTGGTGAGAGCACAGGGGTCCGCCCGGCCCGAGAAGTTTCTTCCATAGGCCCTGGCGGCCGGAGCCTCCTTGGCTCCGGGACTCCGTGGAGGGCAGGCTGCACGGGTGAGGGTGTGGAATACAGAGGCCAGCCGTTTCTGGGACAGGCGAGAGCCAGAGAGCTTCTGAGGTGGTACCATCTACAGCTCCAGACAACCTGCCACGTTCCTGGTGAGAGCACAGGGGTCCGCCCAGCCTGAGAGTTTTCTGCCACAGGCCCCCGCGGTGGGAGCCTCCTTGGCTCCGGGACTCCGCGGAGGGCAGGCTGCACTGGTAAGGGTGTGGAATACAGAGGCCAGCCATTTCTGGAACAGGCAAGAGCCAGAGAGCTTCTGAGGTGGCACAAACTTCGGCTCCAGACAATCAGCCACCTTCCTGGCCAAAGCAACACAGCTCCTGGGAAAAATCCTGTTTTGGGCCTTCATCTTCAGCCAGGAGAAGGTCCAAACACCAGATAACTGTGCACCTTCCCTGAAAGAGGAGAGCTTGCCTGCAGAGACTGCTCTGACCACTGAAACTCAGAGGAGAGAGCTAGTCACCCACGTCTGCTGATAGAGGGTAACAAAATCAACAGAGTAATAATCTCTAAAAAAAGACAACTATAACAACTAAATCCAGAGATTGCCAGATGGCGAAAGGAAAAAGTAAGAATCCTACTAACAGAAACTAGGATCACTCACCATCATCAGAACACAGAACGCCCACTTTGCCCAGTCCAGAGGATCCTAACACAACTGAAAAGGTAGACCTGGATTTAAAAACATATCTCATGATGATGGTAGAGGACATAAAGAAGGAATTTAATAATTCACTTAAAGAAATACAGGAGAACACTCCTAAAGAGTTACAAGTCCTTAAAGAAAAACAGGAAAACACAACCAAACAGGTAGAAGTCTTTATAGAAAATCAGGAAAACACTTCCAAACTGATGATGGAAATGAACAAAACCATACTAGACCTAAAAAGGGAAGTAGACACAATGAAGAAAACCCAAAGTGAGGCAACACTGGAGATAGAAACCCTAGGAAAGAAATCTGGAACCATAGATGCCAGCATCAGCAACAGAATACAAGAGATGGAAGAGAGAATCTCAGGTGCAGAAGATTCCATAGAGAACATCGGCACAACAATCAAAGAAAATGGAAAATGCAAAAAGATCCTAACTCAAAACATCCAGGAAATACAGGACACAATGAGAAGACCAAACCTATGCATAATAGGAGTGGATGAGAATGAAGAATTTCAACTCAAAGAACCAGCAAACATCTTCAACAAAATTATTGAAGAAAACTTCCCAAATCTAAAGAAAGAGATGCCCATGAACATACAAGAAGCCTACAGAACTCCAAATAGACTGGACCAGAAAAGAAATTCCTCCTGACACATAATAATCAGAACATCAAATGCACTAAATAAAGATAGAATACTAAAAGCAGTAAGGGAAAAAGGTCAAGTAACATATAAAGGCAAGCCTATCAGAATTACACCAGATTTTTCATCAGAGGCTATGAAAGCCAGAAGAGCTTGGAAAGATGTTATACAGACACTAAGAGAACAAAAATTCCAGCCCAGGCTACTATACCCAGCCAAACTCTTAATTATCATAGATGGAGAAACCAAAGTATTCCACGACAAAAATAAATTCACCCATTATCTCTCCACGAATCGAGCCCTTCAAAGGATAATATCAGAAAAAAAGAAAAAAACCAATACAAGGACGGGAACCACGCCCTAAAAAAACCAAGAAGATAATCCATCAACAAAACTAAAAGAAGACAGCCACAAGAACAGAATGCCAACTTTAACAACAAAAATAACAGGAAGCAACAATTACTTTTCCTTAATATCAATAGTCTCAACACCCCAATAAAAAGACATCAAGAAAGACTTTAATAACGCACTTAAAAAATACAGGAGGGGCCACCTTCATGGTGAGAGCACAGGGGTCCGCCCAGCCCGAGAGGTTTCTGCCACAGGCCCCGGCAGCGGGAGCCTCCTTGGCTCCGGGAACCCGCGGAGGGCAGGCTGCATGGGGGAGGGTGTGGAATACAGAGGCCAGCCGTTTCTGGAACAGGCGAGAGCCAGAGAGCTTCTGAGGCGCCGCCATCTTCGGCTCCAGACAACCGGCCACCTTCCTGGCCAAAGCAACACAGCTCCTGGGAAAGATCCTGTTTTGGGCCTTCATCTTCAGCCAGGAGGAGGTCCAAACACCAGATAACTGTGCACCTTCCCTGAAAGAGGAGAGATTGCCTGCAGAGACTGCTCTGACCACTGAAACTCAGAGGAGAGAACTAGTCTCCCACGTCTACTGATAGAGGGTAACAAAATCAACAGAGGAACAATCTCTAAACAAAGACAACTATAATAACTAAATCCAGAGATTGCCAGATGGTGAAAGGTAAACGTAAGAATCCTACTAACAGAAACCAGGACCACTCACCATCATCAGAACCCAGAACGCCCACTTTGCGCAGTCCAGGGCATCCTAACACACCTGAAAAGGTAGACCTGGATTTAAAAACATATCTCATGATGATGGTAGAGGACATAAAGAAGGAATTTAATAACTCACTTAAAGAAATACAGGAGAACACTCCTAAAGAGTTACAAGTCCTTAAAGAAAAACAGGAAAACACAACCAAACAGGTAGAACTCCTTATAGAAAAACAGGAAAACACATCCAAACAGATGATGGAAATGAACAAAACCATACTAGACCTAAAAAGGGAAGTAGACACAATGAAGAAAACCCAAAGTGAGGCAACGCTGGAGATAGAAACCCTAGGAAAGAAATCTGGAACCATAGATGCCAGCATCAGCAACAGAATACAAGAGATGGAAGAGAGAATCTCAGGTGCAGAAGATTCCATAGAAAACATCTGCACAACAATCAAAGAAAATGGAAAATGCAAAAAGATCCTAACTCAAAACATCAAGGAAATCCAGGACACAATGAGAAGACCAAACCTACACATAATAGGAGTGGATGAGAATGAAGATTTTTAACTCAAAGGACCAGCAAACATCTTCAACAAAATTATTGAAGAAAACTTCCCAAATCTAAAGAAAGAGATTTCCATGAACATACAAGAAGCCTACAGAACTCCAAATACACTGGACCAGAAAAGAAATTCCTCCCGACACATAATAATCAGAACAACAAATGCACTAAATAAAGATAGAATACTAAAAGCAGTAAGTGAAAAAGGTCAAGTAACATATAAAGGCAAGCCTATCAGAATTACACCAGATTTTTCATCAGAGACTATGAAAGCCAGAAGAGCCTGGACAGATGTTATACAGAAACTAAGAGAAAACAAATTCCAGCCCAGGCTACTATACCCAGCCAAACTCTAAATTACCATAGATGGAGAAACCAAAGTATTCCAGGACAAAAATAAATTCACCCATTATCTCTCCACGAATCCAGCCCTTCAAAGGATAATAACAGAAAAAAACCAATACAATGACGGGAACCACGCCCTAGAAAAAACAAGAAGATAATCCCTCAACAAAACTAAAAGAAGACAGCCACAAGAACAGAATGCCAACTTTAACAACAAAAATAACAGGAAGCAACAATCACTTTTCCTTAATATCTCTTAATATCAATGGTCTCAACACCCCAATAAAAAGACATAGACTAACAAACTGGTGACACAAACAAGACCCCACATTTTGCTGCTTACAGGAAACTAATCTCAGAGAAAAGGATAGACACTACCTCAGAATTAAAGGCTGGAAAACAATTTCCAAGCAAATGGTATGAAGAAAGAAGCTGGAGTAGCCATCCTAATATCTGATAAGATTGACTTCCAACCAAAAGTCATCAAAAAAGACAAGGAGGGGCACTTCATACTCATCAAAGGTAAAATCCTCCAAGAGGAAATCTCAATTCTGAATATCTATGCTCCAAATACAAGGGCAGCCACATTCATTAAAGAAACTTTAGTAAAGCTCAAAGCACACATTGCACATGACACAATAATAGTGGGAGACTTCAACACACCACTTTTGCCAATGGACAGATCATGGAAACAAAAACTAAACAGGGACACAGTGAAACTAACAGAAGTCATGAAACAAATGGACTTAACAGATATCTACAGAACATTTTATCCTAAAACAAAAGGATATACCTACTTCTCAGCACCTCATGGAACCTTCTCTAAAATTGACCACATAATTGGTCACAAAACAAACCTCAACATATACAAAAATATTGAAATTGTCTCATGCATCCTATCAGACCACCATGGTCTAAGGCTGATCGTCGATAGCAAAATAAATAATAGAAAGCCAACATTCACATGGAAACTGAACAACACTCTTCTCAATGATACCTTGGTCAAGGAAGGAATAAAGAAAGAAATTATGGGCTTTTTGGAGTTTAATGTAAATGAAGCCACAACATACCCAAACTTATGGGACACAATGAAAGCATTCCTAAGAGGAAAACTCATAGCTCAGAGTGCCTACAAAAAGAAACTAGAGAGAGCACACATTAGCAGCTTGACAACACACTTAAAACGTCTAGAAGAAAATGAAGCAAATTCACCCAAGAGGGGTAGAAGGCAGGAAATAATCAAACTCAGGGGTGAAATCAACCAAGTGGAAACAAGAAGAACTGTTCAAAGAATCAACCAATGAAGGAGCTGGTTCTTTGAGAAAATCAACAAGATAGATAAACCCTTAGCCAGACTAACTAGAGGGCACAGGGACAGTATCCCAATTAACAAAATCAGAAATGAAAAGGGAGACATAACAACAGATCCTGAAGAAATCCAAAACACCATCAGATCCTTCTACAAAAGGCTATACTCAACAAAACTGGAAAACCTGGACGAAATGGACAAATTTCTGGACAGATACCAGGTACCAAAGTTGAATCAGGATCAAGTTGACCATCTAAACAGTCCCATATCCCCTAAAGAAATACAAGTTATTAATAGTCTCCCAGCCAAAAAATGCCCAGGACCAGATGGGTTTAGTGCAGAGTTCTATCAGACCTTCAAAGAAGATCTAATTCCAGTTCTTCACAAACTATTCCACAAGATAGAAGTAGAAGGTAATCTACCCAACTCATTTTATGAAGCCACTATTACTCTGATACCTAAACCACAAAAAGACCCAACAAAGATAGAGAACTTCAGACCAATTTCCCTTATGAATATCGATGCAAAAATCCTCAATAAAGTTCTTGCTAACCGAATCCAAGAACACATCAAAACAATCATCCATCCTGACCAAGTAGGTTTCATCCCAGGTATGCAGGGATGGTTCAATATACGGAAACCCATCAATGTAATCCAGTATATAAACAAACTCAAAGACAAAAACCACATGATCATCTCCTTAGATACTGAGAAGGCATTTGACAAAATCCAACATCCATTCATGATAAAAGTCTTGGAAAGATCAGGAATTCAAGGCCCATACCTAAACATGATAAAAGCAATCTACAGCAAACCAATAGCCAACATCAAAGTAAACGGTGAGAAGCTGGAAGCAATCCCATTAAAATCAGGGACTAGACAATGCTATCCACTCTCGCCCTACATATTCAACATTGTACTTGAAGTCCTAGCCAGAGCAATTAGACAACAAATGGAGATCAAGGGGATAAAATTGGAAAGGAAGAAGTCAAAATATCACTTTTTGCAGATGATATGATAGTATATATAAGTGACCATAAAAATTCCACCAGAGAACTCCTAAGCCTGATAAACAGCTTTGTTGAAGTAGCTGGATATAAAATTAACTCAAACAAGTCAATGGCCTTTCTGTACACAAAGAATAAACAGGCTGAGAAAGAAATTAGGGAAACAACACCCTTCTCAATAGTCACAAATAATATAAAATACCTTGGCGTGACTCTAAATAAGGAAGTGAAAGATCTGTATGATAATAAATTCAAGTCTCAAAAGAAAGAAATTAAAGAAGATCTCAGAAGATGGAAAGATCTCCCATGCTCATGGATTGGCAGGATCAACATTGTAAAAATGGCCATCTTGCCAAAAGCAATCTACAGATTCAATGCAATCCCCATCAAAATTCCAACTCAATTCTACAACGAATTAGAAAGGGCAATCGGCAGATTCATCTGGAATAACAAAAAACCTAGGATAGCAAAAACTCTTCTCAAGGATAAAAGAACCTCTGGTGGAAACAACATGCCGGACCTAAACCTGTACTACAGAGAAATTGTGATCAAAACTGCATGGTACTGGTATAGTGACAGACAAGTAAACCAATGGAACAGAATTGAAGACCCAGAGATGAATCCACACATCTATGGTCACTTTATCTTTGACAAGGGAGCTAAAAACATCCCGTGGAAAAAAGACAGCATTTTCAACAAATGGTGCTGGCACAACTGGCGGTTATCATGTAGAAGAATGTGAATTGATCCATTTCTATCTCCTTGTACTCAGGTCAAATTTAAGTGGATTAAGGAACTCCACATAAAACCAGAGACACTGAAACTTATAGAGGAGAAAGTAGGGAAAAGCCTCGAAGATATTGGCACAGGGGAAAAATTCCTGAGTAGAACAGCAATGGCTTGTGCTGTAAGATCAAGAATCGATACATGGGACCTCATAAAATTGCAAAGCTTCTGCAAAGCAAAAGACACAGTCAATAAGACAAAAATCCACCAACAGATTGGGAAAGGATCTTTACCTATCCCAAATCAGATAGGGGACTAATATCCAATATATATAAAGAACTCAAGAAGGTGGACTCCAGAATATCAAATAAGCCCATTAAAAAATGGGGCTCAGAGCTGAACAAAGAATTCTCACCTGAGGAATACCGAATGGAAGAGAAGCACCTGAAAAAATGTTCAAAATCCTTAACCATCAGGGAAATGCAAATCAAAACAACACTGAGATTCCACTTCACTCCAGTCAGAATGGCTAAGATCAAAAAATCAGGTGGCAGCAGATGCTGGCGAGGATGTGGAGAAAGGGGAACACTCCTCCATAGTTGGTGGGATTGCAAGCTTGTACAACCTCTCTGGAAATCAGTCTGGCGGTTCCTCCGAAAATTGGACATATTACTACCGGAGGATCCCACAATACCTCTCCTGGGCATATATCCAGAAGATGTCCCAACCGGTAAGAAGAACACATCCTCCACTATGTTCATAGCAGCCTTATTTATAATAGCCAGAAAGTGGAAATAACACAGATGCCCCTCAACAGAGGAATGGATACAGAAAATGTGGTACATTTACACAATGAAATACTACTCAGCTATTTACAAAAATGAATTTATGAAATTCCTAGGCAAATGGATGGACCTGGAGGGTATCATCCTGAGTGAAGTAAGCCAATCACAAAGGAACTCGCACAATATGTACTCACTGATAAGTGGATATTAGCCCAGAAACTTAGGATACCCAATATATAAGATACAACTTGCCAAACGCATGAATTTCAAGAAGAACGAAGACCAAAGTGTGGACACTCTACCCTTTCTTAAAAATGGGAACAAAACACCCATAGAAGGAGTTACACAGACAAAATTTGGAGCTGTGACGAAAGGATGGACCATCTAGTGATTTCCATATGCAGGGATCCATCCCATAATCAGCTTCCAAATGCTGACACCATTGCATACACTAGTAAGATTTTGCTGAAAGGACCCAGATATAGCTCTCTCTTGTGAGAGTATGCCGGGGCCTAGCAAACACAGAAGTGGATGATCACAGTCAGCTATTGGATGGGTCACACGGCCCCTTATTGAGAAGCTAGAGAAATTACCCAAGGAGAAAAAGGGAACTGCAACCCTATATGTGGAACAACAATATGAACTAACCAGTACCCGGGAGCTCTTGCCTTTAGCTGCATATGTATCAAAAAATGGCCTAGTCAGTCATCACTGCAAAGAGAGGCCCATTAGACTTGCAAACTTTATATGCCCCAGTACAGGGGAACACCAGGGACAAAAAGGGGCAGTGGGTGGATAGGGGATTGGGGGAGTGGGTATGGGGGACCTTAGGGATAGCATTGAAAATGTAACGAGGAAAATACCTAATTAAAAAAAAAAAAAAAGAAATACAGGAGAACACTGCTATAGAGCTACAAGTCCTTAAAGAAAAACTGGAAAACACAAACCAACAGATAGAAGTCCTTACAGAAAAACAGGAAAACACATCCAAACAGGTGATGGAAATGAACAAAACCACACTAGACCTAAAAAGGGAAGTAGACACAATAAAGAAAACCCAAAGTGAGGTGACGCTGGAGATAGAAAACCTAGGAAAGAAATCTGGAAACATAGATGCGAGAATCAGCAACAGAATACAAGAAATGGAAGACAGAATATCAGGTGCAGAAGATTCCATAGAGAACATAGACACAACAATCAAAGAAAATGCAAAATGCAAAAAGATCCTAATTCAAAACATCCAGGAAATCCAGGACACAATGAGAAGACCAAACCTATGGATAATAGGAGTGGATGAGAATGAAGATTTTCAATTCAAAGGACTAGCAAATATCATCAACATTATCATAGAAGAAAACTTCCCAAATCTAAAGAAAGAGATGCCCATGAACATACAAGAAGCCTACAGAACTCCAAATAGACTGGACCAGAAAAGAAATTCCTCCCAACACATAATAATCAGAACAACAAATGCACTAAATAAAGATAGAATACTAAAAGCAGTAAGTGAAAAAGGTCAAGTAACATATAAAGGCAAGCCTATCAGAATTACACCAGAATTTTCACCAGAGACTATGAAAGCCAGAAGAGCCTGGACAGATGATATACAGACACTAAGAGAATACAAATTCCAGCCCAGTCTACTATACCCAGCCAAACTCTCAATTACAATAGATGGAGAAACCAAAGTATTCCACAACAAAACCAAATTCATGTATTATCTTTCCACAAATCCAGCCCTTCAAAGGATAATAACAGAAAAAACACAAATACAAGGACTGGAACCACGCCCTTGAAAAAACAAGAAGATAATACCTCAACACACCAAAAAGAAGACAGCCACAAGAACAGAATGCCAACTTTAAGAACAAAAATTACAGGAAGCAACAACTACATTTCCTTAATATCTCTTAATATCAATGGACTCAACTCCTCAATAAAAAGACATAGACCAACAAACTGGCTACACAAAGTAGTCCCAACATTTTGCTGCTTACAGGAAACTCATCTCAGAGAAAAAGATACACACTACCTCAGAATGAAGGCTGGAAAACAATTTTCCAAGCAAATGGTATGAAGAAACAAGCTGGAGTAGCCATTCTAATACTGAATAAAATTGACTTCCAACCCAAAGTCATCAAAAAAGACAAGGAGGTGCACTTCATACTCATCTAAGGTAAAATCCTCCAAGAGGAACTCTCAATTCTGAATATCTATGCTCCAAATACAAGGGCAGCCACATTCATTAAAGAAATTTTAGCAAAGCTCAAAAAAACACATTGCACCTCACACAATAATGGTTGGAGACTTCAACTCACCAATTTCACCAATGGACAGATCATGGAAACAGAAACTGAAAAGGGACACAGTGAAACTAACAGAAGTTATGAAACAAATGGATCTCACAGATATCTACAGAATATTTTATCCTAAAACAAAAGGATATATCTTCTTCTCAGCACCTCATGGTACCTTTTCCAAAATTGACCATATAATTGATCACAAAACAAGCCTCAACAGATACAAAAATATTGAAATTGTCCCATGCATCCTATCAGATAACCATGGAATACAGTTGATCTTCAATAACAAAATAAATAATAGAAAGCCAACATTCACGTGGAAACTGAAAAACATTCTTCTCAATGATAACTTGGTCAAAGAAGGAATAAAGAAAGAAATTAAAGACTTTTTAGAGTTCAAAGAAAATGAAGCCACAACATAACCAAACTTATGGGATACAATGAAAGCATTTCTAACAGGAAAACACATAGCTCTGAGTGCCTCCAAAAAGAAACTAGAGAAAGCACACATTAACAGCTTGACAATACACCTAAAAGCTCTAGAACAAAATGAAGCAAATTCACCAAAGAGGAGTACATGACAGGAAATAATCAAACTCAGGGGCGAAATCAACAAAGTGGAAACAAGAAGAACTATTCAAAGAATCAACCAAATGTGGAGCATGTTCTTTGAGAAAATCAACAAGATAGACAAACCCTTAGCCAGACTCACTAGAGGGCACAGAGAAAGCATTCAAATAAACAAAATCAGAAATGAAAAGTGAGACACAACAACAGATCCTGAAGAAATCCAAAACTCCATCAGATCCTTCTACAAAAGGCTATACTCAACAAAACTGGAGAACCTGGATGAAATGGAGAAGTTTCTAGACAGACACCAGGCACCAAAGTTGAATCAAGATCCGGTTAATGATCTAAACAGCCCTATATCCCCCAAAGAAATAGAAGCAATCATTAATAGTCTCTGAACCAAAAAAAAACCCAGGACCAGATGGGTTTAATGCAGAGTTCTATCAGACCTTCAAAGAAGATCTAATACAGGTTCTTCACAAACTATTCCACAAAATAGAAACAGAAGGTACTCTACCCAACTCATTCTATGAAGCCACAATTATTCTGATACCTAAACAGCAAAGAGACCCAACAAAGATAGAGAACTTCAGACCAATTTCCCTTATGAATATTAATGCAAAATACTCAATTAAGTTCTTGGTAACTGAATCCAAGAACACATCAAAATAATCATCCATCCTGACCAAGTAGGTTTCATCCCAGGGATGCAGGGATGGTTCAATATACGGAAATTCATCAAGGTAATCCATTATATAAACAAACTCAAAGACTAAAACCACATGATCATCTCCTTAGATGCTAAGAAAGCATTTGACAAAATCCAACACCCATTCATGATAAAAGTGTTGGAAAGATCAGGAATTCAAGGCCAAAACCTAAACATGATGAAAGCAATCTACAGCAAACCAGTAGTCAACATCAAAGTAAATGGTGAGAAGCTGGAAGCAATCCCACTAAAATCAGGGACTAGACAAGGCTGACCACTCTCTCCCTACCTATTCAACATTGTACTTGAAGTCCTAGCCAGAGCAATTAGACAACAAAGGGAGATCAAGGGGATACAAATTGGAAAAGAAAAAGTCAAAATATCACTTTTTGCAGATGATATGATAGTATATATAAGTGACCCTAAAAATTTCACCAGAGAACTCCTAAGCCTGATAAAAAGTCAGTGAAGTAGCTGGATATAAAATTAACTCAAACAAGACAATGGCATTTCTGTATACAAAGGATAGACAGGCTTATAAAGAAATTAGGGAAACAACACCCTTCTGAATAGTCACAAATAATATAAAATACCTTGGTGTGACTCTAACTAAGGAAGTGAAAGATCTATATGATAAGAACTTCATGTCTCTGAAGAAAGAAATTAAAGAAGATCTCAGAAGATAGAAAGATCTCCCATGCTCATGGATTGGCAGGATCAATATAGTAAAAATGGCCATCTTGCCAAAAGCAATCTACAGATTCAATGCAATCCCCATCCAAATTCCAACTCAATTCTTCAACGAATTAGAAAGGGCAATCGGCAGATTCATCTGGAATAACAAAAAACCTAGGATAGCAAAAACTCTTCTCAAGGATAAAAGAACCTGTGTTGGAATCACCATGCCCGACCTAAAGCTGTACTACAGAGCAACTGTGATAAAAACTGCATGGTACTGGTATAGTGACAGACAAGTAGACCAATGGGACAGAATTGAAGACCCAGAGATGAAACCACACACCTATGGTCACATGAACTTTGACAAGAGAGCTAAAACCATCCAGTGGAAAAAAGACAGCATTTTCAACAAATGGTGCTGGCACAACTGGCTGTTATCATGTAGAAGAATGCGAATTGATCAATTCCTATCTCCTTGTACTAACGTCAAATCTAAGTGGATTAAGGAACTCCACATAAATCCAGAGACACTGAAACTTATAGAGGAGAAAGTAGGGAAAAGCCTCAAAGATATGGGTACAGCAGAAAAATTCCTGAATAGAACAACAATGGCTTGTGCTGTAAGAGTGAGAATCAATAAATGGTACCTCATAAAATTGCAGAGATTTTGCAAGGCAAAAGACACCGTCAATAAGACAAAAAGACCACCAACAGATTGGGAAAGGACCTTTACCTATCCCAAATCAGATAGGGGACTAATATCTAATATATTTATGAATTCAAGAAGTTAGACTCCATAAAATCAAATAACCCCATTAAAAATGGGGCTCAGAACTGAAAAAAGAATTCTCACCTGAGAAATACAATTGGCAGAGAAGCACCTGAAAAAAATGTTCATCATCCTTAATCAAAAGGAAAATTCAAATCAAAACAACCCTGAGATTTCACATCACACCAATCAGAATGGCTAAGATGAAAAATTCAGGTTACAGCAGATGCTGGCGAGGATGAGGAGAAAGAGGAACACTCCTCCATTGTTGGTGGGATTGCAAGCTTGTATAACCACTCTGGAAATCTGTCTGTTGATTCCTCAGAAAATTGGACATAGTACTACCAGAGGATCCTGCAATAACTCTCCTGGGCATATATCCAGAAGATGTCCTAACCGGTAAGAAGGACACATGCTCCACTATGTTCATAGCAGCCTTATTTATAATAGCCAGAAGCTGGAAAGAACCCAGATGCCCCTCAACAGAGGAATGGATACAGAAAATGTTGTACATTTACACAATGGAGTACTACTCATCAATTAAAAGGAATGAATTTATGAAATTCCTAGGCAAATGGTTGGACCTGGAGGGCATCATCCTGAGTGAGGTAACCAATCACAAAGGAACTCACAGAACATGTACTCACTGATAAGTGGATATTAGCCCAGAAACTCAGGATACCCAAGATATAAGATACAATTTGCTAAACGCATGAATCGCAAGAAGAACAAAGACCAAAGCGTGGACACTTTGCCCCGTCTTAGAATTAGGAACAAAACACCCATGGAGGGAGTTACAGAGACAAAATTAGGGGCAGTGATGAAAGGATGGACCACCTTGTGATTGCCATATCCAGGGATCCATCCCATAATCAGCTTCCAAACGCTGGCACCATTGCATTCACTAGCAAGATTTTGCTGAAAGGACCCAGATATAGCTGTCGCTTGTGAGACTATGCCATTTCCTAGCAAACACAGAAGTCGATGCTCACAGTCAGCTATTGGATGGATCACAGTGCCTCCAATGGAGGAGCTAGAGAAAGTACCCAAGGAGCTGAAGGGAACTGCAACCATATATGTGGAAGAACAATATGAACTAACCAGTACCCCGGAGCTCTTGTCTTTAGCTGCATATGTGTCAAAAGATGGCCTAGTCGGCCATCACTGCAAAGAGAGGCGCATTGGACTTGCAAACTTTATATGCCCCAGTACAGGGGAATACCAGAGCCAAAAAGTGGGAATGGGTGGATAGGCAAGTCGTGGGGGGAGGGTATGGGAGACTTTTGTGATAGCATTGGAAATGTAAATGAGGAAAATACCTAATAAAAATAATTAATGACAATTGTAAAAGCTTTCATTATTTTCTGCAAAGCCTTCTGTAGTAAACTAAAACCCTAAGTAATAAAAAGTTATTGCCTCTGAATCTTTTCAGGAGCAACAGCTACTCCCCAGAACTTAAAAGCTCCTTGTGTGAGAGCAAGGATTTAAAGTAAATTTCCCTTGAGAGGCATTAGCTAATAAAATGCTTCTACTTAATAAACAATATACCCTGGAAGATTCAAACTTTTGGCTTCTTGAATAGAAGCAGAAAAGATAAAAATTTCTCACATAATGTAGATCAATATTTAGCCATATCTAGAGGCAAAATATTCCAGTTATTATAAACTTACTTGAAGCAAAACCTTTACAATCATTAAGATGCAAAGGAGAGAGAGAAAAAAGAAACACACTCTTATATCTATAATAACTATATAAAATGTAGGCAAGCCAGATTATAATGCCTTTATAAATTTTACAGTCTGATTGACCCTTTATGAACTATGGATGTGAACTTTATTAAAACAGCATCTGACTAGATCTGTAAAGGTGCTCTTTTAGCTAAAAGGAATTTCCCCTAGAGGCAAATCTCCAGAGCTTCCCTAGGCACTGTTTGCAAGACAAAGGAAAGTCACACAAACCAAGCAAAAGCTGCTCTGAGCTTAGTTCCTCTTGCCATGAGGATGATATTAGAATTACTAAGTTTCTTTTGCAACATTAGATTATAACTATAATTTTGGGAAAGCAAAACCCAATTTCAAAACAATTTATCACTTTAAGAATCAACATTAAAACTTCACTACTACATTGCAAAATTTGGCTGCCAATTTATATCTATGAATGCATGACAATGTAAGATTTAACGCTTCATTAAAGAGACATTGCTTTAAATTTTATCTTAATCTTACTTTCTAGGATAACAATCACAATTAAATATTATCTCAGTTAAAAGTATCTTAGGAGGCCCAGTTTTTTGGCCTGCTCTGCCACATGTTTGAAAAGACTCCTGAGTTGCCAATTTAAGGCTAACCTTCTGTTACCAATATAACAATTATTTAATCTTAACCAATAACTTATGAGCTGATTGTGAAGACACGCAGAGCATATTACTAGTTAAAAAAAAAGAAGAAAAAGGAGCTATACCAGCACTTTTCTAAATTTCACATAGTTCTAAACACATACAAAAAACACACAAAGCAGAAACCAACAGCTCCAGACACGTGGAACCCCTACTTATCCTCAACGAGCAGGCAAAAGAATTAGAAGGGTAAGCTTCCATTTCATAAACAAAACTTGGTCCATCTTGACCGATCTCTGGAGAACACCAGGTGACTCTTGCTCTCCCAGTTCCCAGGGTGTCCCCTGGTAAGGTGACGGTCTTCCTAGCACATCTGCTGACCACAGCCTGAAGGGACAGCTGCAAATACCAAGCACACATTTCATAAAATCCCATTGTCTATAAACACCAGAGAAAACAAACTCAGGTGGATCTAAACTCAGACTTCACCATGTTTCAGAGTCACGAGACTAAACACAGACAACAAACCAATACAACAAACACATGTTCAATTCCAGAAACATAAGACAGATACTTAGAATGAAGACACTAGCTGGCACACACACAAGAGGGGGATTCCCCAATTTTCTCTCTGTCCCTGTGAGAGATTCAATATCCACTTTCCTCCCGCCTAATGCAGTTTCCAACTGCGGCCATCTGCCTGATTATTAAATCCCTTTTATTAAGCCCTAATATTTCTCTCTCCAAATAAAGCAGCTTCTAGAAGCTGCGGCCAACTGCCTGCCTGTTGAGTTCCTAGTTCCCGATAGCTCACTGCTAAACCTAAGTGAATCCAGTGTGCGGGTTTAGCACTGATCCATCTTAGAACATACCAACCTTCTGTGGTACGAATTTTAATTCTTTTCTTCTTGCATGGAGCTACAAATCAGCAGTGTTTCTTCCAAATGTCCTCTGCCTTTCTCAGGTCCTGCATTGGTTTGCCAAATTGTTGAGGCCAGCCAGCGGCTCACATGTCCAGGTTCGAGCCTGGAAGGCATCTTGGAATCTGGAAGAAAAAAGGGAATCTAGGCTATGAGAGAAAGGAAGGAACCAAGACAATAGTCTGATCAAGGTTCAATTTTAATATTGGGGAAAACGTGCTTATAAAGAGGGGGGCCCATTCCCGCCGAATCATCCTTGGAGTCCAGTTGCATGTGACCACGTGTAGGCTCTGGAACAGCTAGGCAGCAGGTAGCAGCAGCAGCAGTGGTAGAATAATAGGGTGGCAGGCTCCACTCCAGGTGATCTCCTAGTGACAAGTCAAGCCTGCTCAGCCTGTTTTCAGGCTGTGGGGGGGAAGTTACACCTTTTCCAGGTGGGTTGAAGCATTCATCTGGAATAAACATGCTCAGATAGTAGCTTAAAATCTCCTCCAGGAACTGGTCTCCTGATTATCTTCTAGCAATGGCATCTGACAGTGACCCAGCATTCATAGCCATAACTTCACAATTAACAAAAGATTTGCACACATATTGAAAACATTATTATGCATATAATCCTCAGAATTTGGGCAGGTTAAAATAAAAGAGGACATTAAGAGAAACTTTAGCAAAGCTCTCATTAGAGTCCAGCAAATGTTGAATAGACCTTCCTTTGCTTTGGGCTTCTGTACCCCATATAGATAATAAATTAGTCCCTATGAGATTACATTTGAAAGATTTCCCCCACTGCTTCCCAAGCTCAGAGGCCAGCAGTTGATAGATCTCTCTAATGTTCATTATCAAGCTACTACAAGATCTCTAGTTCCCCATAAAGAGTATTTATCAGGATATCTGAGAGATTCAGCCTACATCTAAAGCCATCACCAGTTTCTGCTTGTTCAAATCTGGAGATAAAGTATGGGTCAAACAGGTAGCCATAGGGGCACTGAAAACAGCTGGAACCAGCTTGGAAGGGATGCTACATGGTGATTTTCTCCATGAGAAATATGATTATGAAGGTAGCTGCTGACATTACGCCATGGATCCACCCTTTCCAGATCAAGAAATTAGAAGCCATGGATGTTCCTGCCAAATGGAATATATCTTGGAGTATGGGTACATCTCATTAGTCCCAAGATTCTTCCACTCCCTGGTCTTCTATTCTTATGTTTTGCCCTATTGGTATGAGGATAGGGTAATCATCCAAACCCATGGCACTCAGGACTGGACTTGGAAACTAAGGAAGACAAATGCAGGGAAGGTATTAGCTAGCATGACTAGAGACCAGAAACCCATATTTTTCTTGACTTTTGTCATTGATATCTACTTTATATGTCTGGTTGCACTGGAAAAAGGAAAGATGTTGGAATTTAGTTTTTTGGGGATTGGAATACAGAGTTTACAGTTCTATGCAAGCCCTGTAGCTGCCCCCAGAAACAGAGAATCCATTTCAAAAATTCGGGTTGTAAAATAAAGGCTTCCTAAAAATACACAGAAAAATATATAGAAAGTCCCTTCCCCCCAAAAAATACACCATAGAAAAATATAATTCAATGGTCATAAAATAAAAACATCTAAAATTTTTGGTGAAAAAAAATCTTGCATTTGGAGAACAAGGAAAACCTGGAGAAACAAGATTCTGTTCCAAGGGATGGGATCTGAGGAATGAAATTGATTATTATCCGCCAGAAATGTGCCAAGAATGCTGGCTATGCTTAGATACCAAGCCATTCCCTAATTAACTAGTCTGTCAGTCCACTAACCTACAAAACGTATTGTGACTGGGGCAGCCCAAATTAACATTAGAGGATTTATAAGGGGATGAGACTTGTCTAATATCCAACACCTTTTACTTAGGCATTTCTCCTTACTCTGATGCCTATTATTCTGCTGTAGCCTCCCCTCCCCCAGCCTGAAACCTGCTTGCTCAAGGGTGGAGCTTCCCGCTCATTCTTTCTGCCACGCCCACTGATGGAATCTGCTGCTTTGCTGTTCGGAACCACACACGTGCTCACCTTTCTTTTTTTTTTTTTCCTTCTTGAATCCTTTTCCATTTTTTATTAGGTATTTAGCTCATTTACATTTCCAATGCTATACCAAAAGTCCCCCATATCCACCCACCCCCACTCCCCTGCCCACCCACTCCCCCTTTTTGGCCCTGGTGTTCCCCTGTATTGGGGCATATAAAGTTTGCAAGTCCAAAGGGCCTCTCTTTCCAGTGATGGCCGACTAGGCCATCTTTTGATATATATGCAGCTAGAGTCAAGAGCTCCGGGGTACTGGTTAGTTCATAATGTTGTTCCACCTATAGGGTTGCAGATCGCTTTAGCTCCTTGGCTACTTTCTCTAGCTCCTCCATTGGGAGCCCTATGATCCATCCATTAGCTGACTGTGAGCATCCACTTCTGTGTTTGCTAGGCCCCGGCATAGTCTCACAAGAGACAGCTACATCTGGGTCCTTTCAATAAAATCTTGCTAGTGTATGCAATGGTGTCATCGTTTGGATGCTGATTATGGGGTGGATCCCTGGATATGGCAGTCTCTACATGGTCCATCCTTTCATCTCAGCTCCAAACTTTGTCTCTGTAACTCCTTCCATGGGTGTTTTGTTCCCAAATCTAAGGAGGGGAATAGTGTCCACACTTCAGTCTTCATTCTTCTTGAGTTTCATGTGTTTAGCAAATTATATCTTATATCTTGGGTATCCTAGGTTTGGGGCTAATATCCACTTATCAGTGAGTACATATTGTGTGAGTTTCTTTGTGAATGTGTTACCTCACTCAGGATGATGCCCTCCAGGTCCATCCATTTGGCTAGGAATTTTATAAATTCATTCTTTTTAATAGCTGAGTAGTACTCCATTGTGTAGATGTACCACATTTTCTGTATCCATTCCTCTGTTGAGGGGCATCTAGGTTCTTTCCATCTTCTGGCTATTATAAATAAGGCTGCTATGAACATAGTGGAGCATGTGTCCTTCTTACCAGTTGGGGCATCTTCTGGATATATGCCCAGGAGAGGTATTGCTGGATCCTCTGGTAGTACTATGTCCAGTTTTCTGAGGAACCGCCAGACTGATTTCCAGAGTGGTTGTACAAGCCTGCACTCCCACCAACAATGGAGGAGTGTTCCTCTTTCTCCACATCCACGCCAGCATCTGCTGTCACCTGAATTTTTGATCTTAGCCATTCTGACTGGTGTGAGGTGGAATCTCAGGGTTGTTTTGATTTGCATTTCCCTGTTGATTAAGGATGTTGAACATTTTTTCAGGTGCTTCTCTGCCATTCGATATTGATCAGGTGAGAATTCTTTGTTCAGTTCTGAGCCCCATTTTTTAATGGAGTTATTTGATTTTCTGAAGTCCACCTTCTTGAGTTCTTTATATATGTTGGATATTAGTCCCCTATCTGATTTAGGATAGGTAAAGATCCTTTCCCAATCTGTTGGTGGTCTTTTTGTATTATTGACGGTGTCTTTTGCCTTGCAGAAACTTTGGAGTTTCATTAGGTCCCATTTGTCAATTCTCGATCTTACAGCACAAGCCATTGCTGTTCTGTTCAGGAATTTTTCCCCTGTGCCCATATCTTCAAGGCTTTTCCCCACTTTCTCCTCTATAAGTTTCAGTGTCTCTGGTTTTATGTGAAGTTCCTTGATCCACTTAGATTTGACCTTAGTACAAGGAGATAAGTATGGATCGATTCGCATTCTTCTACACGATAACAACCAGTTGTGCCAGCACCAATTGTTGAAAATGCTGTCTTTCTTCCACTGGATGGTTTTAGCTCCCTTGTCGAAGATCACATGACCATAGGTGTGTGGGTTCATTTCTGGGTCTTCAATTCTATTCCATTGGTCTACTTGTCTGTCTCTATACCAGTACCATGCAGTTTTTATCACAATTGCTCTGTAGTAAAGCTTTAGGTCTGGCATGGTGATTCCGCCAGAAGTTCTTTTATCCTTGAGAAGACTTTTTGCTATCCTAGGTTTTTTGTTATTCCAGACAAATTTGCAAATTGCTCCTTCCAATTCGTTGAAGAATTGAGTTGGAATTTTGATGGGGATTGCATTGAATCTGTAGATTGCTTTTGGCAAGATAGCCATTTTTACAATGTTGATCCTGCCAATCCATGAGCATGGGAGATCTTTCCATCTTCTGAGATCTTCCTTAATTTCTTTCTTCAGAGATTTGAAGATTTTATCATACAGATCTTTCACTTCCTTAGTTAGAGTCACGCCAAGATATTTTATAGTATTTGTGACTATTGAGAAGGGTGTTGTTTCCCTAATTTCTTTCTCAGCCTGTTTATTCTTTGTATAGAGAAAGGCCATTGACTTGTTTGAGTTTAATTATATCCAGCTACTTCACCGAAGCTGTTTATCAGGTTTAGGAGTTCTCTGGTAGAATTTTTAGGGTCACTTATATATACTATCATATCATCTGCAAAAAGTGGTATTTTGACTTCCTCTTTTCCAATTTGTAACCCCTTGATCTCCTTTTGTTGTGGAATTGCTTTGGCTAATACTTCAAGTACTATGTTGAAAAGGTAGGGAGAAAGTGGGCAGCCTTGTCTAGTCCCTGATTTTAGTGGGATTGCTTCCAGCTTCTCTCCATTTACTTTGATGTTGGCTACTGGTTTGCTGTAGATTGCTTTTATCATGTTTAGGTATGGGCCTTGAATTCCTGATCTTTCCAAAACTTTTATCATGAATGGGTGTTGGATCTTGTCAAATGCTTTTTCTGCATCTAACGAGATGATCATGTGGTTTTTGTCTTTGAGTTTGTTTATATAATGGATTACATTGATGGATTTTCGTATATTAAACCATCCCTGCATCCCTGGAATAAAACCTACTTGGTCAGGATGGATGATTGCTTTAATGTGTTCTTGGATTCGGTTAGCGAGAATCTTATTGAGGATTTTTGCATCGATATTCATCAGAGAAATTGGTCTGAAGTTCTCTATCTTTGTTGGGTCTTTCTGTGGTTTAGGTATCAGAGTAATAGTGGCTTCATAAAATGAGTTGGGTAGAGTACCTTCTACTTCTATTTTGTGAAATAGTTTGTGCAGAAGTGGAATTAGATCTTCTTTGAAGGTCTGATAGAACTCTGCACTAAACCCATCTGGTCCTGGGCTTTTTTTGGTTGGGAGACTATTAATAACTGCTTCTATTTCTTTAGGTGATATGGGACTGTTTAGATGATCAACTTGATCCTGATTCAACTTTGGTACCTGGTATCTGTCCAGAAATTTGTCCATTTCGTCCAGGTTTTCCAGTTTTGTTGAGTATAGCCTTTTGTAGAAGGATCTGATGGTGTTTTGGATTTCTTCAGGATCTGTTGTTATGTTTCCCTTTTCATTTCTGATTTTGTTAATTAGGATTTTGTCCCTGTGCCCTTTAGTGAGTCTAGCTAAGGGTTTATCTATCTTGTTGATTTTCTCAAAGAACCAACTCTTCGTGTGGTTAGTTCTTTGAATAGTTCTTCTTGTTTCCACTTGGTTGATTTCACCCCTGAGTTTGATTATTTCCTGCCGTCTACTCCTCTTGGGTGAATTTGCTTCCTTTTTTTCTAGGGCTTTTAGATGTTTTGTCAAGCTGCTAGTATGTGCTGTCTCCCGTTTCATCTTGGAGGCACTCAGAGCTATGAGTTTCCCTCTTAGAAATGCTTTCATTGTGTCCCATAGGTTTGGGTACGTTGTGGCTTCATTTTCATTAAACTCTAAAAAGTCTTTAATTTCTTCCTTTATTCCTTCCTTGACCAAGGTATCATTGAGAAGAGTGTTATTCAGTTTCCACGTGAATGTTGGCTTTCCATTATTTATGTTGTTATTGAAGATCAGTCTTAGGCCATGGTGGTCTGATAGGATACATGGGACAATTTCAATATTTTTGTATCTATTGAGGCCTGTTTTGTGACCAATTATATGGTCAATTTTGGAGAAGGTCCCGTGAGGTGCTTAGAAGAAGTTATATCCTTTTGTTTTAGGATAAAATGTTCTGTAGATATCTGTCAGGTCCATTTGTTTCATAACTTCTGTTAGTTTCACTGTGTCCCTGTTTAGTTTCTGTTTCCACGATCTGTCCTTTGAAGAAAGTGGTGTGTTGAAGTCTCCCACTATTATTGTGTGAGGTGCAATGTATGCTTTGAGCTTTACTAAAGTGTCTCTAATGAATGTGGCTGCCCTTGCATTTGGTGCGTAGATATTCAGAATTGAGAGTTCCTCTTGGAGGATTTTACCTTTGATGAGTATGAAGTGTCCCTCCTTGTCTTTTTTGATAACTTTGGGTTGGAAGTCAATTTTATCCGATATTAAAATGGCTACTCCAGCTTGTTTCTTCAGTCCATTTGCTTGGAAAATTGTTTTCCAGCCTTTCACTCTGAGGTAGTGTCTGTCTTTTTCCCTGAGATGGGTTTCCTGTAAGCAGCAGAATGTTGGGTCCTGTTTGTGTAGCCAGTCTGTTATCTATGTCTTTTTATTGGGGAATTGAGTCCATTGATATTAAGAGATATTAAGGAAAAGTAATTGTTGCTTCTTTTTATTTTTGTTGTTAGAGTTGGCATTCTGTTCTTGTGGCTGTCTTCTTTTTGGTTTGTTGAATGATTACTTTCTTGGTTGTTCTAGGGCGTGATTTCCGTCCTTGTATTGCTTCTTTTCTATTATTGTCCTTTGAAGGGCTGGATTCGTGGAAAGATATTGTGTGAATTTGTTTTTGTCGTGGAATACTTTGGTTTCTCCATTTACGGTAATTGAGAGTTTGGCCGGGTATAGTAGCCTGGGCTGGCATTTGTGTTCTCTTAGTGTCTGTATAACATCTGTCCAGGCTCTTCTGGCTTTCATAGTCTCTGGTGAAAAGTCTGGTGTAATTCTGATAGGCCTTCTTTTATATGTTACTTGACCTTTCTCCCTTACTGCTTTTAATATTCTATCTTTATTTAGTGCATTTGTTGTTCTGATTATTATGTGTCGGGAGGAATTTCTTTTCTGGTCCAGTCTATTTGGAGTTCTGTAGGCTTCTTGTATGATCATGGGCATCTCTTTTTTTATGTTTGGGAAGTTTTCTTCTATTATTTTGTTGAAGATATTAGCTGGCCCTTTAAGTTGAAAATCTTCATTCTCATCAATTCCTATTATCCGTAGGTTTGGTCTTCTCATTGTGTCCTGCATTACCTGGATGTTTTGAGTTAGGATCCTTTTGCATTTTGTATTTTCTTTGACTGTTGTGTCGATGTTCTCTTTGGAATCTTCTGCACCTGAGATTCTCTCTTCCTTTTCTTGTATTCTGTTGCTGATGCTCTCATCTATGGTTCCAGATCTCTTTCCTAGGGTTTCTATCTCCAGTGTTGCCTCGCTTTGGGTTTTCTTTATTGTGTCTAACTTCCCCTTTTAGTTCTAGTATGGTTTTGTTCATTTCCATCACCTGTTTGGATGTGTTTTCCTGTTTTTCTTTAATGATTTCTACCTGTTTGGCTGTGTTTTCCTGCTTTTCTTTAAGGGCCTGTAACTCTTTAGCAGTGCTCTCCTGTAATTCTTTAAGTGACTTATGAAAGTCCTTCTTGATGTCCTCTATCATCATCATGAGAAATGTTTTTAAATCTGGGTCTAGATTTTCGGTTGTGTTGGGGTGCCAAGGACTAGGTGGGGTGGGAGTGCTGCGTTCTGATGATGGTGAGTGGTCTTGATTTCTGTTAGTAGGATTCTTACGTTTGCCTTTCACCATCTGGTAATCTCTAAAGCTAGCTGTTTTAGTTGTCACTGTTAAGAGCTTGTTCTTCAGGTGACTCTGTTAGCCTCTATAAGCAGACCTGGAGGGTAGCACTCTCCTTAGTTTCAGTGGGCAGAGTATTCTCTGCAGGCAAGCTCTCTTCTTGCAGGGCAGGTACCCAGATATCTGGTGTTCGAACCAAACTCCTGGCAGAAGTTGTGTTCCACTCACTAGAGGACTTAGGATCTCGTGTGGAATCCTGTGTGGGCCCTTGGGGGTGTCAGGCGACTCCGCTGGCAAGGTAGCCCAGGGCTCGAGTGGAGTGGAAGGGGTTTGTGCCCCAGATCAAGCCCGGGTAGCCTGCTTCCCTATGTACGGCAGTCTCAGGTTCCGTGCGATTGGATAGGGCCAGGCGCTGTGTTCCACTCACCAGCGGTCTTAGGATCCCGTGGGGAGTCCCGTGTGGGCCCTTGCGGGTGTTGGGCAAGACTCTGCTGGCAAGGTAGCCCGGGGCTCGAGTCGAGCAGAAGGGACTTGTGCCCCAGATCAGGCCCGGGTAGCCTGCTTCCCTATGTACCGCAGTCTCAGGTTCCGCGCGATTGGATTGGGGCAGGCGCTGTGTTCCACTCACCAGAGGTCTTGGGATCCCGTGGGGAGTCCCGTGTGGGCCCTTGCGGGTGTTGGGCAAGACTCTGCTGGCAAGGTAGCCCGGGGCTCGAGTCGAGCAGAAGGGACTTGTGCCCCAGATCAGGCCCGGGTAGCCTGCTTCCCTATGTACTGCAGGCTCAGGTTCCTGCGTGATTGGATTGGGGCAGGCGCTGTGTTCCACTCACCAGAGGTCTTAGGATCCCGTGGGGAGTCCCGTGTGGGCCCTTGCGGGTGTTGGGCAAGACTCTGCTGGCAAGGTAGCCCGGGGCTCGAGTCGAGCAGAAGGGACTTGTGCCCCAGATCATGCCCGGGTAGCCTGCTTCCCTATGTACCGCAGTCTCAGGTTCCGCGCGATTGGATTGGGGCAGGCGCTGTGTTCCACTCACCAGAGGTCTTAGGATCCCGTGGGGAGTCCCGTGTGGGCCCTTGCGGGTGTTGGGCAAGACTCTGCTGGCAAGTTAGCCTGGTGCTCGAGTGGAGCAGAAGGGACTTGTGCCCCAGATCAGGCCCGGGTAGCCTGCTTCCCTATGTACCGCAGTCTCAGGTTCCTGCGTGATTGGATTGGGGCAGGCGCTGTGTTCCACTCACCAGAGGTCTTGGGATCCCGTGGGGAGTCCCGTGTGGGCCCTTGCAGGTGTTGGGCAAGACTCTGCTGGCAAGGTAGCCTGGGCTCGAGTCGAGCAGAAGGGACTTGTGCCCCAAATTAGGCCCGGGTAGCCTGCTTCCCTATGTACTGCAGTCTCAGGTTCCTGCGTGATTGGATTGGGGCAGGTGCTGTGTTCCACTCACCAGAGGTCTTGGGATCCCGTGGGGAGTCCCGTGTGGGCCCTTACAGGTGTTGGGCAAGACTCTGCTGGCAAGGTAGCCTGGGGCTCGAGTCGAGCAGAAGGGGCTTGTGCCCCAGATCAGGCCCGGATAGCCTCCTTCCCTATCTACTGCAGTCTCAGGTTCCTGCGCGATTGAATTGGGGCAGGCGCTGTGTTCCACTCACCAGAGGACTTAGGATCCCGTGGGGAGTCCCGTGTGGGCCCTTGCGGGTGTTGGTCAAGACTCTGCTGGCAAGGTAGCCCGGGGCTCGAGTCGAGCAGAAGGGACTTGTGCCCCAGATCAGGCCCGGGTAGCCTGCTTCCCTATGTACCGCAGTCTTAGGTTCCGCCCGATTGGATTGGGGCAGGCGCTGTGTTCCACTCACCAGAGGTCTTAGGATCCCGTGGGGAGTCCCGTGTGGGCCCTTGCGGGTGTTGGTCCAGACTCTGCTGGCAAGATTGCCCGGGGCTCGAGTCGAGCGGAAGGGGCTTGTGCCCCAGATCAGGCTGCTTTGCTGTTCAGAGCCACACACGTGCTCACCTTTCTACTGGACCCGACATTATTCGGCGGGAATCGGGTCCCCTCCCTCTTCCTTCATAACTAGTGTCGCAACAATAAAATTTGAGCTTTGATCAAAATGAATTTGTCTTAGCTCTGTTTCTTCTTTCACCCCGTATACATTCCTCTCTTACAGCTCCAGTAGCCTTCTCAGTCGAACCGTTCATGTTGGGAGCTGCTGGCATACACAACATTTTGGCGCCAGAACTGGGACCTAAAGAATGGCAGAGGGATGCTAAGAGAAAAGCTGCTGCTGTGGAGCTCCACAAGAAAGGATCTTCCTATCGGGCATTGGAGCAACGGACAGGTACACATGCTAGCGCTACCTTAAAATTTCAGTTTTGTAAAGTGTTGCTGAGTTTGAGGTAGGATATGAATTAAGCTTGAATCAGTGCTAACCCAACGCTGGTTCTGCTTGGGTGAGCAGTGTGTTAATCGGAACTAGAAACGGAAACAGGCGGGTCGGCCGCAGCTTCTTAGGAAGCTGCTTAGGTGGAAGAAGAAAGGGTTTAAAGTCATGAATCAGGCGGTTGCCCTTAGTTTTCAGGAGTTGTTTCAGGCCAGAGGAGTAAGGCTTGAAGTACAATTAGTAAGAAAATTTTTAGGTAAGATAGATAGCTGTTGCCCATGGTTCAAGGAAGAAGAAACAGCCTCTTAGTTTCAGAGTAAAAAAGCTAATAAATTGTTTGTGACTAGTGTGTTTGACAATGGTAAAGTGTTTTTTTATTCTATGATTGTAGCTACAAAAATTAATATTCTCTAATTGGTCTAAAATGAACTGCTTCATCTGGTTCCTTTTTCTTGATGATGTGCTCTGCATGTCTTCACAGTAAGTTCATAAGTTGTTGGTTAAGATTAATAATTGTTACATTGCTACAGATGGTTAGTGTTAAATTTGATAACTCAAGTTTAGAGTCTCTAAAAGATATGCCTAAATTGGGTAATACTCTATGTAATTCTTATCCTAGAAACCAGACTTATGAAAGATAGGATTTAGGGCAGTGTCTCTTTAAAGTATTGGGGGCTGCATGTTTTTGTGTTTGTGTTCAAGAAAAGGCAGTCAAACTTTGTAGCAAGTAATGTTTTCGGTGTTGATTTTTTTTTCATAAATACCTATGGAATTTTATTCAACTAAATAGCACTATCAGAGAATAAACACACTGCTTCATGGAAGAAAAGAGAATTAAGCATCTTTGGTGTTGATTTTTAAAGAGAATAGATTGTTTACACTGTTAAAATTGCGTTTTGCTTCCCAAAATTGTTGTTGTGCTCTGGTGTTACAAGAGAAATCAAAAGTGAAGGCTTCTCCCGACAGAGCCACCAGCTAATCCATTGGCTCCTCCAAAAATCTATGAAGCCTCCAGAGTGGCCTAGTCCACTAACTCCCCCTTATCTACAGCCTCAACACCTTCTGCAGGCCTTTGCAATGTTTTGTTTTAATTAAACAGTCGGATTTCCCTGATTCAGCACCAGTTCTAAGTTTGCTGCTAGGTACTGGCCAAGGCGAGGATCCCATGGAAAACCGCAGCCTGGGGAGCTGTGGAGGCAGACCTGGCAGGTGAACACTGACATGGAGGTCCCGGGACACCCCCCTGCCATGCACCTTGTGCCCACAGGTTGGGCAGAGGGGAGGGGAGAGGGTGAGGCCTTGGGGCCTGCGAGGCACCCACTGGGCTCCCCAGGTCAGCTGTGCCATAGGAAGTGCCCACTGTCCAGAGTCGCCACCACCAACCCCCCCCCCCAAGTGTCCAGGCCTTTGGACCTGCTCCGAGTACACTGAGCTGGAGAGTGCAGAGTCCGAATGGACTCCAGTGGACCCACCCAACCTTAAACCCCATCAGTACTGGTCATTTTCCTCTGCTGATCTTTATAACTGGGAAACTAACCAACCCCTTTTCTCAGAGGATCCCCAATGCCTCACAGTGTTGGTGGAATCCCTTATGTTCTCTCATCAGCCTACTTGGGATGATATTCAGCAGATGCTGCAGCCTAACCCTAACTGAAGAGCAAGAGATAATTCTGTTAGAGACTAGAAAAAATATCCCAGGAGCCGATGGGTGGCCTACAGAGCTACAAAATGAGATTAACACAGGATTCCCTTTGACTTGCCCTGGTTGGGACTACAACATGGCTAAAGTTATGGAGAGATTGAAATCCTATCACCAGGCTTTGGTCTCTGAGGTGCCTCAAAATGGCCCACTAATTTGCCTAAGGTAAGAGAAGGTGTATTACAAGAGAGAGAAAGTTACGTAATCTAGTGAAAGGGGCAGAGAAGGTGTAATACGAGAAAGAGAGAGAGAGAGATGGGAGGTGGAAGAGAGAGAGAGGTGGGAGGCACAAGAAAGAAAAAACAGGAGGGATCATAGACAAGAAAGAAATTTGACTAGAATTTTGACCACAGTGTTAGGAGAGAAAGAAAAGAAAGGACATAGTCAGATAGGGAACCTGAGCAACTGAAGAACAGTGTGCTTAACAGAATTGAGTAAGTTGGGGTACCTAGGAGCCTCAGCTAAAAAGGCTCAGCTGTGTCAGACTGAAGTTATTTATTTGGGATATATGCTTTGAGACGGTAAGCAGTGGCTAAAGGAAGCCAGAAAAAAAACTGAAACTCAGATCCCCACCATAACTACACCAAGGCAATTAAGAGAATTCTTGGACACTGCTGGCTTCTGCGGGTTCTGGATACCTGGGTTTGTGACCTTAACTGCCCTGTTGTACCCCCCTAACCAAGGAAGAGGAGATGTTTGTGTGGACTCCAGATCAAAGCCTTTGAAGAAAATAAAAAGGCCCCACTGAACAAGGGTCACCAGAGGAGTCCTTACTCAG
This sequence comes from Mus musculus, assembly GCF_000001635.26. Taxonomy (NCBI): domain Eukaryota; kingdom Metazoa; phylum Chordata; class Mammalia; order Rodentia; family Muridae; genus Mus; species Mus musculus. Next base: position 27,235,920 of record NC_000086.7, on the reverse strand, counting down.
AATTTGGGACCTTGGAAAAGGCCAGTGGCTTACTTATCCAAGAAGTTAGACCCTGTTGCCAGCTGGTGGTTTTCTTGCCTGAAAGCTATTGCTGCTATTGCTCTGCTTGTCAAGGATGCTGATAAGCTCACTCTGGGACAGCAAATAACTGTAGTGTCACCCCACACACTTGAAAGCATTATCCAACAGCCTCCTGACCGATGGATGACCAACACACGTATGACACATTATCAGAGCATTTTGTTGACTAAACGAGTGATTTTCGCTCCCCCTGTTTTCCTCAATCCCGCTACCCTACTGCCAGAGACTGATGACTCTTCACCTACTCATCACTGCGCTGACATTCTGGCAGAAGAAATTGGTACTTGAAATGATCTGAAGGATCAGCCTTGGCCTGGGAGTCTGAGCTGATACAGGGATGGCTGTAGCTTCATGGTTGAAGGAAAGTAGAAGGCAGGAGCAGCAGTGGTGGATGGAAAGCAATTGATCTAGTCCAGCAGTTTCCCTGAAGGGACATCTGCCCAGAAACCGAACTTGTGGCTTTGATAAAAGCTCTACAAATGGCAAAGGGAACGTACACTGACAGCAGGTATGCTTTTGCCACTGAACGGAGCAATATTCCGACAAAGACGGATGTTGACATCTGCAGAGAAAGATCTAAGATGCTGTGGCTAAAGGGAATCGGATGGCAGATCTAACCGCCAAAGAGGCAGCCCAAGGAGCAATGATCCTGGCAGTCAAGGAGCCTAAAGGTTATTATGATATCAGAGAGACCAGCTTTAGATAAACCCTTGAGGACTATCAAGTTATGGACAAATTAGGACTGGTACCAACTTACATTACTTGACACACTTGGGGGCCAAGAAATTAAAAGGTGTGGTTAGGTCCTCTGACTACTATGTTATAGGACTCCCTGACATGGCAGAAGAAATAGTCAAAAGCTGCAAGGTCTGTGCTATGACTAATACAGGGAACTCTATGTATACTCCTGATAAGAGGTTCAGGGGCAACCGGCTTGAGGCCTACTGGGAGGGAGATTTTATAGAAATTAAGCCAGCTAGAAATGTCAACAAGTACTTATTAGTTTTTATAGATACCTTTCCAAGCTGGGTAGAAGCTTTTCCTACCAGGACTGAGACGGCCAATGTGATGGCCAAGAAGATCCCAGAAGAAATCTTCCTGAGGTTTGGGATACCCAAGATAATCAGGTCTGATAATGGACCTGTCTTTGTTGCCCAGGTAAGTCAGGGACTTGCCAAGATACTGGGGATTGATTAAAAGTTACATTGTGCATACAGGCCCCAAAGCTCAGGACAGGTAGAGAGGATGAATAAAACAATTAAAGAGACACTTACCAAATTGACCTCGGAGACTGGCGCTAATAATTGGATAGCTCTCATACCCTTTGTGCTCTTCAATGTTAGAAACACTCCTGGACAGTGTGGACTGACCCCCTATGGTTTACTCTATGGGGAATCCCCTCCACTCGTAAAAATAGCCTCTGTACATAGTGCTGATATGCTGCATCCACAGGCTTTGTCCTCTAGGTTCAAGGCACTCAAGTGGGTGAGACAGCGAGCATAGAAGTAGCTCCATGAGGCCTACTCATGAGAAGGAGACCTGCAAGCCCCACATCTCTTCCAAGTTAGAGATTCTGTCTACGTTAGATGTCTCCATGCAGAAAACCTTGATAATTGGCGGAAAGGACCTTATTTTGTACTCTTGACCACCCTATGTTCTACCCTTATGGGACTCCTTTTGATTTTGCTTCTGCTTTTTAATTATAGGTCCATGTGTGTTAGATAGGCTAGTAGCCTTTATTAGAGAAAGACTTAGTACATTGCAGCTTTTAGTTTTGAGACAACAGTACCAGCCCTAAAGGAAGAGTGTTGCTTCTATATTGACCATTCAGGGGCAATTAGAGAGACTCTATGGTCAAACTCAGAGAAAGCTTAGAAAAATGAAAACGAGAGTGAGAAGCTCTCTCTGGAAATCTGTCTGTTGATTCCTCAGAAAATTGGACATAGTACTACCAGAGGATCCTGCAATAACTCTCCTGGGCATATATCCAGAAGATGTCCTAACCGGTAAGAAGGACACATGCTCCACTATGTTCATAGCAGCCTTATATATAATAGCGAGAAGCTGGAAAGAACCCAGATGCCCCTCAACACAGTAATGGATACAGAAAATGTGGTACATCTACACAATGGAGTACTACTCAGCTATTAAAAAGAATGAATTTATGAAATTCCTAGCCAAATGGATGGACCTGGAGGGCATCATCCTGAGTGAGGTAACACATTCACAAAGGAACTCACACAATATGTACTCACTGATAAGTGGATATTAGCCCAGAAACTCAGGATACCCAAGATATAAGATACAATTTCCTAAACACATGAAACTCAAGAAAAATGAAGAATGAAGTGTGGACACTATGCCCCTCCTAAGAAGTGGGAACAAAACACCCATGGAAGGAGTTACAGAGACAAAGTTTGGAGCTGAGATGAAAGGATGGACCATGTAGAGACTGCCATATCCAGGGATCCACCCCATAATCAGCATCCAAACGATGACACCATTGCATACACTAGCAAGATTTTATCAAAAGGACCCAGATGTAGCTGTCTCTTGTGAGACTATGCCAGGGCCTAGCAAACACAGAAGTGGATGCTCACAGTCAGCTAATGGATGGATCACAGGGCTCCCAATGGAGGAGCTAGAGAAAGTAGCCAAGGAGCTAAAGGGATCTGCAACCCTATAGGTGGATCAACATTATGAACTAACCAGTACCCCGGAGCTCTTGACTGTAGCTGCATATGTATCAAAAGATGGCCTAGTCGGCCATCACTGGAAAGAGAGGCCCATTGGACACGCAAACTTTATATGCCCCAGAACAGGGAAACGCCAGGGCCAAAAAGGGGGAGTGGGCGGGTAGGGGAGTGGGGGTGGGTGGGTATGGGGGACTTTTGGTATAGCATTGGAAATGTAAATGAGCTAAATACCTAATAAAAAATGGAAAGAAAAAAAAAGACATTAAAGAAGATCTTAGAAGATAGAAAGATCTCCCATGCTCATGGATTGGCAGGATCAACATTGTAAAAATGGCTATCTTGCCAAAAGCAATCTACAGATTCAATGCAATCCCCATCAAAATTCCAACTCAATTCTTCAACGAATTGGAAGGAGCAATTTGCAAATTTGTCTGGAATAACAAAAAACCTAGGATAGCAAAAAGTCTTCTCAAGGATAAAAGAACTTCTGGCGGAATCACCATGCCAGACCTAAAGCTTTACTACAGAGCAATTGTGATAAAAACTGCATGGTACTGGTATAGAGACAGACAAGTAGACCAATGGAATAGAATTGAAGACCCAGAAATGAACCCACACACCTATGGTCACGTGATCTTTGACAAGGGAGCTAAAACCATCCAGTGGAAGAAAGACAGCATTTTCAACAATTGGTGCTGGCACAACTGGTTGTTATCGTGTAGAAGAATGCGAATCGATCCATACTTATCTCCTTGTACTAAGGTCAAATCTAAGTGGATCAAGGAACTTCACATAAAACCAGAGACACTGAAACTTATAGAGGAGAAAGTGGGGAAAAGCCTTGAAGATATGGGCACAGGGGAAAAATTCCTGAACAGAACAGCAATGGCTTGTGCTGTAAGATCGAGAATTGACAAATGGGACCTAATGAAACTCCAAAGTTTCTGCAAGGCAAAAGACACCGTCAATAATACAAAAAGACCACCAACAGATTGGGAAAGGATCTTTACCTATCCTAAATCAGATAGGGGACTAATATCCAACATATATAAAGAACTCAAGAAGGTGGACTTCAGAAAATCAAATAACCCCATTAAAAAATGGGGCTCAGAACTGAACAAAGAATTCTCACCTGAGCAATACCGAATGGCAGAGAAGCACCTGAAAAAATGTTCAACATCCTTAATCATCAGGGAAATGCAAATCAAAACAACCCTGAGATTCCACCTCACACCAGTCAGAATGGCTAAGATCAAAATTCAGGTGACAGCAGATGCTGGCGTGGATGTGGAGAAAGAGGAACACTCCTCCATTGTTGGTGGGGTTGCAGGCTTGTACAACCACTCTGTAAATCAGTCTGGCGGTTCCTCAGAAAATTGGACATAGTACTACCGGAGGATCCAACAATACCTCTCCTGGGCATATATCCAGAAGATGCCCCAACTGGTAAGAAGGACACATGCTCCACTATGTTCATAGCAGCCTTATTTATAATAGCCAGAAGCTGGAATGAACCCAGATGTCCCTCAACAGAGGAATGGATACAGAAAATGTGGTACATCTACACAATGGAGTACTACTCAGCTATTAAAAAGAATGAATTTAGCCAAATGGATGGACCTGGAGGGCATCATCCTGAGTGAGGTAACACATTCACAAAGGAACTCACACAATATGTACTCACTGATAAGTGGATATTAGCCCCAAACCTAGGATACCCAAGATATAAGATACAATTTGCTAAACACATGAAACTCAAGAAGAATAAAGACTGAAGTGTGAACACTATGCCCCTCCTTAGAATTGGGAACAAAACACCCATGGAAGGAGTTACAAAGACAAAGTTTGGAGCTGAGATGAAAGGATGGACCATGTAGAAACTGCCATATCCAGGGATCCACCCCATAATCAGCATCCAAACGCTGACACCATTGCATATACTAGCAAGATTTTATCAAAAGGACCCAGATGTAGCTGTCTCTTGTGAGACTATGCCAGGGCCTAGCAAACACAGAAGTGGATGCTCACAGCCAGCTAATGGATGGATCACAGGGCTCCCAATGGAGGAGCAAGAGAAAGTACCCAAGGAGCTAAAGGGATCTGCAACCCTATAGGTGGAACAACATTATGAACTAACCAGTATCCCGGAGCTCTTGACTCTAGCTGCATATGTATCAAAAGATGGCCTAGTCGGCCATCACTGAAAAGAGAGGCCCATTGGACACGCAAACATTATATGCCCCAGTACAGGGGAACTCCAGGGCCAAAAAGGGGGAGTGGGTGGGTAGGGGAGTGGGGGTGGGTGGGTATGGGTGACTTTTGGTATAGCATTGGAAATGTAAAGGAGCTAAATACCTAATAAAAATGGAAAAACAAAAACAAAAACAAAAAAACAAAAAAAAAAAAAAGAAAAAGAAAACTGAAAACGAGAGTGAGAAGCTAATGAAGGATGGTTTGAATGTTGGTTCACAAAATCCCCTGGATGAGTACTTTACTATCTGCCCTCATGGACCCCTTATTAATCTTGCTTCTTTTATTTACCATAGGCCCCTGCATTATTCACAAGATAGTGGCTTTCAACAGACAGCGGGTCAGTGCTTTACAGGTTCTTATGTTGCTCCAACAATATAAAAATTTGAACAGGCTGATAAGGGCTGTACTGAGTCAGAGGTTTAATTTTTCTACTTCTATGACAAAAGTGATCTGATCTCCTCTTCCTTTGAGAGACCATTCCCCAGTTTGATGTCCCAGCCTCCCTCTAATCAGACAATAATCCTGAATTTACTTGCCAAGGTTCTCAAATCGTATCTAAGTCCCTAGACATGCCCTGGCATTTTCATATTCCCTACCACCTTCAATCTTCAGGTAAGGTATAAAGAACTAACTGCTCTTTTAAAAAAATACACTCTTGTTTAGCTGTCACAAGAACTTCACCTTTATTGGGTAAAACTCCAACCACTGCTTTTTTCTAGGCTATGAGCTCTCCACAAGTGACTTCTCCTCATCTTACCCTTTGAACTCATGTATGGACATTCATTCCTAATTCCTGGTCTTTCACCTAAATGTTCTCCACTCCCAGACCATATATTCACCCCATACTTTGCCATCACTGTTCCCTCCTATGGAACTTTGCTGACCACCATCTACTACGGCCATACACTGTCTCCTGTCCACTTCTTGTCAAGTCTTTCTATCCCCTACAGATCATTGGCATCACATCTCTCTCCTAAATGGCAGGGCCCTTTTAAGGTAATCCTTGTGACCCCTACAGCTGCTAAACTCAAGGGACTCTCTCATTGGATCCATCTGTCTCACCTCAAACCTTTCATTCCTCCACCTAAAAATGACACTTCTTCATAAACATTCACCCTAACAGGACCATTCTCTATCTATTAAGTTCCAGACTACATTGAGACCACCCATCATGTCCCCAGTCCCAGAAAATGAGACTCCACTCTGGCAGTCAAGCTTGACCTCACTGGATGAGATATGGGTTTCTTATCCTCCCCATGATGTTCATTTCCATCTGGGTAGCCCTAACATCTGGAGGGTCAAAGTCCAAGAAATCCCCACAGATAACAAACATTCTTTCCAAATAGGGTCAGGAAATTGCTCCATAGCTGGATGCCAGGAACTGATCCAAATTGCTATCATCACTGTATCTGTTATCCCATCTAAATATTATGATGTCTATACTTGCTTTTTCTTTAACCAGACAAAAGATTATTGTAGAAAACTGCCAGATGAATATGGGGGCTGCCCATATTGGTCTTGTCAGATACATATGCTAGGATCATGAACCAATCATTTCTTCTATCAACACCACAAGACAATCTTTTTCTACATAAAAGACTCATGGGATTCCAGGTGAGAGGTAGGAGTTATTGGTAAGCTCTAGAGTAAAAATCAACCCAGTTCCCTAGTAAGTAGCAACCATATCCAAAGAAAATATGTCTCAATTGCCCAACCACTAGATATCTGAAAAGTAGGGGAGATAATCAAACACTCCTCTGAGGTCCTTACCTCTTTGATATCACCCCTCATAAATGGCACTAACATGTTATTTTGCCTTTTGCTTCAAACTTGACCTCAGCATACCAACTCCTTAATGACACCAGCCTCAACACTTTAAAGACTGCTCATTATGTGTACCCCCTGGAGCTAACTCACAATTGTCACTTACAGCCTCTCCAGTGATACTGCCATGTAACTTTACCTCAGCCTTTGTCAGTTGCCTTGACTCCAATGTTGCCATGACTCCATACCTTATCTCTATCCCTCTCTTTGGCATGACAAACTGTTTTAAGACCTCTGGGACACGTCCTGTAGGAACACTAAGTTCCCTAGACTTCAATGAAACCATATCCCTCAATATAGTATCCCTGCCACAATGTCATGTATTCCTGAACACGTCAATTCTTTGTGGCACTCAGGAATATCATTGCCTACCCATCAGCTGGTCAGGACTTTGCACAATGGTACTCCTTTTCCCTGAACAGGGAGTAATCCAGGGAAAGGAGCCCCTGACAATCACAGTTGAATATATGATAGCTGGTCAACATAAGAGGGCGATTCAAGTCATTTCACTCTTGGTTGCTATGGGAATAGCCATAGGTGCTGGTACTGGAATTGCAGGGATAATGACTTCCATGACCCAATATAATAAGTTCACTTCCCAGTTAAAAAGCTTTCTTCAAAAAATATCTGAAAATGTGCTCAGTATCCAGAAACAGATTCTTCGGCAGTCGTGGTGCTTCAGAATCTACAGGGGCTAGATATTCTGAAGCTAAAGAAGGTGGTCTTTGCCTGTTCCTCCACTGTAGCCTACCCCAGCCTTGAAGCAGGCTGATTCAGACTTCACTGCCACTGAGAATAAGAGCACCTGGGTGGAGCCTTCTCACCTAGATGGCTCTATTGTTCTGTCACCTGCCTGCTCTTCTCCAAGACACTGCTACCTGCTGAGAGGTTCTTGAGATATTCCAGAGACAGCAAACAATCCAGTAATTTACACCTACTTGCCAAACCAGTTCTGTCCAGCAGATTGCCTACAGGCTGGTGACAGGCATCAAGAATGGATTGGTGGTGGATGGGCCTCCCCTCCCCCCTTTATAAGCACAGACACTTATTAAACTTTGGGCCTTGATCAGAAAATATGTCTTGGTCTCCATTACTTCTCTCACCATTCTCTCCCATAAAGCTCTGGCCTCCCACTCAGGAACCCAGTTAGTGTGGGCACATGTGGCTACAATCCAAGAAGAATGCTGTTTCTATGTCAACCAGTCCTGGATAGTGATAAAATCCAGGAGCTACAGTTGACATCGAGAACTTCAGAGACCATGAGACCTCCAGTTCTACGATTTTCGAAAATCCTATATGGAAGTGGATACTCCCTTTCATAACACCGTTCCTAGTCATGTTCTTGGCATTATAATTTTCTCCCTGCCTCATTCATCATGTTTCCATATTTCTTCAACAACAAATACAAAAAGTTTCTAGCCAAACTACTAATCAGTTCGTGTTAGAGGATTACCAGCCACTGCCCACAGAAGAGCTGCTGTCCACAGAGGAACCTGATGTGAACATTTACCAAGAGGATCTAGATGGTAAAATTCAGCAGGAAGCAGCTTAAAAGACATGATGCCCTCATTCCCTTTTCATCATTGCCTTTCCCTTTTTCTTTCCTTTTCTTTATAACATGAAGGGAGTTATGTTGGCATCAGGACCTCCCAAACTGATGACATCACATAGGTGACAGAGCGACCTACAGAACTGTTTCCAAGATGTAAGCTACCATGTTTCCAGAATACACTTGGCTCACCTCCCACCTTTACCTGTATTACATCATTTTCCATATAAATAAGGGGAACACCCCTCCCTCTCTTTCTTTTCCCCCTCTTCTCTGTCTGCCACCACCTTGTCTCTCCCTCTCAATAAAACTCTTCCAGACTGCCAGCGGTTTCTGGCACATGACTTTAATCCCACCACATGGGAGATAGATGCAGGCAGATTTCTGAGTTCAAGGCAAGCCTGGTCTACAGAGTGAGTTCTGGGACAGCCAAGTTGCCAAGTTCTACAGAGAGACCCTGTCTTGAAAAACAAAACAAAATAAAACAAACAAAGAAACAAAAATCCTCTTTCATGTGTAATTGTCTTGGTCTTGTTTGTTTTTGAAATGAAACATGCTATTCAAACACATAAAGTATAAGAGACAAATATAGTAATTCTAAACTCAATAATATAAAAAATGAGTCTGGAACAGAGATATCAAGTGATGAAAATATGTCTATGAATAACTCAAAAATTGTTCATTGTATCCAGTAATAAGGAAATTATATATCAAAACTGTTGTGGGAAATTTGTTTTAAAAATAAACCTGCCAACTCTCCCTGGTGCTGGACCACACTTCTGTGCTCCTGCAGGCCTGCCAACTCTCTGCAGCTTGACCCTGCAGTATCTTTCTCATGTTTCCCTTGAGCCACTAGTTCCCTCTCTGCTATAATCCCTCTAGTCACAATCTCACATTACAGTAACGAAATGACACTGCCAACCTCACACTTGCATCTCACAACACCCAGTAGCCTTGTAGAATCACGACTCTTAAAGCTTAATTAACCAATCAGATTTATGTATCAATAATATCACAATTTACAAGGTATAATACAATAATTTCAGAGACAATTGATAATGATAAAACAATTATCCCAAAATTTCTAAACTTGTGAAATCATAGCCATTTGTGGCTAGTAAATGGCACACAGGTACACATACAAAGCCATCTTGGTTCTCCTCCCTACACTCTAGGACTCTCCTCCTCTCCATAACTCCTAGCTCTGACCCCTTGTCCCTGTCCAATCACAGACCTCCTCTGCACTAATGTAGTTAGTTGGACAGGATAAAGATTCCATCTGTCTGAGTACAGTAAAAATAGCAAAGATCACCAAAACAACCAACAACTGAGGGCTGGGGTGGGGGATGTTGAGTAAAGGGAATCCCAACATCTTATTGGGATTTCAAACTGGTGGGGTCATTCTAGAAATCAGTTTGGAGCATTCTGAAAGCTGTAAATGTTAGCACCAGGACTCTCCAAGGTCCTGCCTAACTATGTGACCCTTGACCTACGTTGCCAGAACAACAACCCTCAATCCCACAATCCACTTCGCTCAGTTCCCACCCTCACTGGTGTGACATTTTCCATATAAATTAGGGGATCACCCCCTCCTCACACTTTCTTCTCTTTCTTCTCTCCAGCCTCTTTTTCTCTTTTTCCTCTTCTCTGCCCTTCTAAAGGCTTTGCTAGCCTCTGTCCCTGCACAATAAACCTCTCCCATGTGGAACCACCTTGGCCTGGTCTGCTGTTTGGTTTATCCGATCAAAATATCTAGATTAATATTATCTGGTGTTAATTAACATATAAATGGTGCCGAGACTCTGATAAAGAGCCACCATCCACCAGTGTCTGGTGTGCCTGAGGGGTCACCCCAGTGGACGCAGCAGTGGGCACAGAGCACAGCATCCAAGGTAAGAATCCCACTGTCTTGCAGCCCTGCCCACTTTGCACAGTGGTCTGCACTTCCCTTTCCCTCCTTGCTCTAAGCCAGAATTCTTAGTGACCCCACCTTCCGCTGTGTCTTTAAATCCATGTCATAAGGGGAATTGACCTCCTTTCCCTGAGAAACAGCTTGGCACTCACAAAAGACCAGCCGGGGAGGGGAGCCACTGCCTGCCTTTTCCACCACCTGACCCGCAGCTGCCACAGAACCCACAAAATTTAAAATAAGTGAACTGTGCCACTTCCACACGCCTTATAGTCCAGGCTTCCACGCTCCCATTTTACTGGTTCGCTAAAAATTCCCACGCAGACACCAGTATACCATCAGTAGGGCTCATCAGTGGGGAAGGGCCTCCAGTTCCCCGAACAGAGCCTGGCCAGTTCTGCCTGAGAACTAAGGGGCTAGCGTTCCAGCTGACATAGAAGCAGACATTGCCCATCTGGATCCTGTTCTCCTGAAAGTTGCTCTCTCTCCTCAGGGCTCTAGCTGCTGGCTGAAATCCCTTGCCAGGGTGGAGCACTTTCCACAGTAAGTCCAGGGCTTACTGGGTAGCCACTAGAGGTCCTCGTGAGGACTTGTGCACTCTAGCCTGGTTGATTTCCTTTTTGGTTTCTGAGCTGTTCACAGAATGCTGGTATGAACACCAGGAACCTCCAGAATACGGGCAACAACGTGTCTTCAAACGTATCATCAGATACACCACTGGGATGTCTCCTAGGAAATCTTAAGTCTTTGAAGCTGACGCCTCCTTTAAAGGCATCAAAATTAAAAGAATCTTTATACATACTGCCAGCAAACTGGTAAATGAGAAGAGGTTATCTATGTAAAATCTTTCATTCATCTCCGTTCCAATCATGCTATGTTTTCTTCTTGCTCTCCAAATCAACTTCTGTTACCATAAATCCTGAACAACTCCCACTAAATGATACTACGATACTGGACCCAACATATGAACCACCTCCTCTTCGCAGTAGGCCAGCTTCTGTGAAATTTATAACCCAAACTGCTGCCTTGGTTTCCCCCCTTCTGAGACTCCCCAGGGCCTGCCACCCCCAGCTCTCCTCCTTCTACACCATCTACAGGTCCCACCCAATGTTCTACCTTAGTACCTACTTTCACACCACCTATCACTCACTCTAAGGCCACGACCAAAACCCCAAGCTCTCCACCCCTAAAGGAATCCAACCCAGCAACTGTCCTTCTCTTAAGGGAGGTTGCAGGGGTAGATGCAATGTTCAGACGGTCAGAGTACACGTTCCCTTCTCACTGAGCAAACTTTCTTGGATAGAGAAGAGATTGGGCTCCTATACTTCTAATTCTTCTGTGTTTATCAAAGAATTTCAGTTTATCACTCAGATGTACAGTTTGACTTCTCATGGTATACACATGATACTTACAAACAATTTGCTTCCCAAGGAACGTGGGCGAGTTTGGGAACTAGCGAGAGAACATGCAGATGAGATTCATCAAAAGATAGAGCATATCTAATGAGAGCAGAGGCAGTACCTGGTCCAGATGATCAGTGGAATTATAATTCCCCAGGTGTTATTCTAGCAAAGGACAGGTTATTTACATGTCTTTTGGCGGGTCTGAGAAAAGCAGCTTTATTATTTTTTTATTATTAGGTATTATTTCATTTATATTTCCAATGCTATCCCAAAAGTCCCCTCTCAGCTCCAAATTTGTCTCTGTAACTCCATTCCATGGGTGTTTTGTTCCCAATTCTAAGAAGGGGCAAAGTATCCACACTTTGTTCTTCATTCTTCTCGCGTTTCTTGTGTTTCGCAAATTGTATCTTATATCTTGTGTATCCTAAGTTTCTGTGATAATATACACTTATCAGTGAGTACATATGATGTGAGTTCTATTGTGATTGTGTTACCTCACTCAGGATGATGCCCACCAGTTCCATCCATTTGCCTAGGAATTTCATAAATTCATTCTTTTTAATAGCCGAGTAGTACTCCATTTTGTAAATGTGCCACATTTTCTATATTCTTTCCTCTGTTGAGGGGCATCTGGGTATAAATAAGACTGCTATGAACATAGTGGAGCATGTGTCCTTCTTACCAGTTGGGACATCTTCTGGATATATGCCCAGGAGAGGTATTGCGGGATCCTCTAGTAGTACTATGTCCAATTTTCTGAGGAACCGCCAGACTGATTTCCAGAGTGGTTGTACAAGCTTGCACTCCCCCCAACAATGGAGGAGTGTTCCTCTTTTTCCACATCCTCACCAGCATCTGCTATCACCTGAATTTTTGATCTTAGCCATTCTGACTGGTGTGAGGTAGAATCTCAGGGTTGTTTTGATTTGCATTTCCCTGATGATTAAGGATGCTGAACATTTTTTTTTTCAGGTGCTTCTCAGCCATTCAGTATTCCTTGGGTGAGAATTCTTTGTTTAGCTCTGAGCCCCATTTTTAATGGGGATATTTGATGGATAGTTCAATGCATCTTAGAAGCTGGGAACAAAAGAGCAATGGAAGTAGTTACAGAGACAAAATGTGGAATGGAGACTGAAGAAATGACCATCCAGAGACTTATTTACCTGGGGATCCATCTGTGATGGTTTGTATATTCTTGGACCAGGGAGTAGCACCATTTGGAGGTGTGGCCTTGTTGGAATAGGTGTAACCTGGTTGGTGTAGGTGTGTCACTGTGGGTGTGGGCATAAGATCCTCACCCTAGATTCCTGGAAGTCAGTCTTCCACTAGTAGCCTTTGAATGAAGATGTAGAACTCTCAGCTCCTCCTGCAGCATGCCTGCCTGAATGCTGCCATGCTCCCACCTTTATGGTAATGAATTGAACCTCTGAATCTATAAGCCAGCCCCAATTAAATGTTGTTTTTTATAAGACTTGCCTTGGTCATGGTTTATGTTCACAGCCATAAAACCCTAACTAATATACCATCTCATATACAATCACCAAACCCAGACACTGTTGTGGATGCCAACAACTGCTTACTGACAGGAGCCTTATATAGCTCTCTCCTGACAGGCTCTGCCAGAACCTTACAAATACATAAGTGGATCCTCACAGCCATGCACATAGGGTCCCCATTTAAGAGGCTAGAGAAAGGACCTAAGGAGTTGAAGAGTTTGAAGACCCATAAGAGGAACAACAGTATGAGCTAGCCAGTATCCCCAGAGCTCCCAGGCACTAAACCACCTACCAAAGAGCACATATGGTGGGACTCGTGGTTTCAGCTGCATATACAGAACAGGATGGCCTAGTTAGACATCAATGTGGGGAGAGGCCCTTTGTCCTATGAATGTTCTATGACTCAATGTGGGGGGAATGCCAGGGCCAGGAAGCTGGAGTGGCTGGGTTGGTAAGCAAGGGGAGGGAGGATAAGGGGAAGGTGTTTTTCAGAGAGGGAACCAGGAAAGGGGATAACATTTGAAATGTATATAAAGAAAATATCCAATAAAATATTAGAGAAATTTCATATTAGCACTTTAAAAGAACACCCAAAAGCTCTAGAACAAAAAGAAAAAAATGACACCCAAAAGAAATGGTGGCAGGAAATAGTAAAACTTGGGGTGGAAATCAATAGAATAGAAAGAGAAAAAATATTTTTAAAATCCATGAAATAAGTATAGGTTCTTTGACAAGATCACTAAGATGAAAAACACTTATCCAAATTAACGAAAAGACAAAGAAATAATATCCAAATTATTAAAACCAAAAATCAAGAGAAGGACATAACAGACACCTGATAGTTTGGAAAGATTCCCAAAATGCTTTCATTTTACCATAAGGATACTTGCTCAACCATGTTAATTGCTGCTGTATTCATAATAGTCTGTAACTGGAAACAATCTGCATGTCCATAAGCTGAAGAGTTGGTAAAAATGTGGTATATCTAAACAATGGAATATTACTCACCTGTTATGAAAAAATTGACATAAGGAATCTGCAGGCAAATGCATGGAAATAGAAAAAAAATCTTCCTGAGTAAAATAACCTAGTCCAAGGAAGATAGATATGCTATGTATTGATTTATATGTTGATATTGACTGGGCTGTATTGTTTTTGTCAATTTGCCACAATGTAAAGTATTCTGAGAGAAGGAAACCTCTTTTGATAAAATGTCCATAAGATTAGGCTGTTCAGGCAAGACTGCAGGGCATTTTCTTAATTAGTGATTGATGGGGAGGGATCCTGCCTATTGTTGTTACTGCCATCAATGTGCTTGTGGTTTTGAGTTATCTATGAGAAAGCAGACAGAGCAAATCATGTGGAACCAGCCACTAAGAAGTACCCATCCATGACCTTTGTATCAGTTCCAGCCTCCAGGTTCCTGGCCCATTTTAGTTCCTGTTCTGTATGTCTTCAATGATGAACAACAATGAAGAAGTGTAAGCCAAATAAGTCCTACCCTCCCCAACTTGCTCTTTTGTCATAGTGTTTTGTGACAGCAATAGAAACACTAAGACATTCAACATTACATAAGTGATGACCAGTCTATAATTGGTAGATCCACCGAAGTTAGATATAGAGGAAGGGACTGGCACAAACACATGGATGCCCATGGTATGGGGAAATAGAATGGTTTTATTAGTGGACCAAGGTGGACAAGAAAGAGATCAGGTGACATGGTGAAGGGAGATGGGGTTGAGGAAGGGAATGCAGGGAGAGATAGTTGAAAGAGAGGGGAATTTGATGAATGATGACAGAAAGGAAGTAGATTTGGAAGGGAGGGGAAGTAGAAAAAGAACTGTGGGGAGAAAAATTTGTGGGGACAGTAAGCAGGGTAATATTATTTGAGAATTTACTTTACTTTAAATTTTACTACAAAGAAAAATAAATTAAACATGGCAGAGGGGCTCTCAGGACTGTACATTTTACCTCTGAACTATTGGGCTTTGATGGATTCTTGGTAAGGTAAACCATATGAAAATTGAAGTGTACACATTCCATGGGTAACAGGGGCAATCGATGATATCATGTACATTTGGGAATAAGAGTTTACATAATCCTTTAAGTCTGTTTTTACAACACAGTATTGGGACTGTATAGATAGATAAGTGGTAATTGCAGCCATGTTAACTAATCTGTGTTTTATCCTCAAAATGTGTATGGTAGAAGGAAAGACAAGACATTATGACATGTACTTCTAAATTCCATATGTATGTTATAAAACCTGAAGCAACATACTAGATAGATAGATGTTTGGTGCTATGCAAAAGGAACAGCAAAACCATTAGAACGTATGGAATGTTGCCCCGCAGTTAGCCCAAGCAAGGTGTGCCTGAGAGAGGCAGAACACCGAGGACTGTGTCCTGAGGACTTCATGCTGTTGTGGGTTTTGTTCTGCTTGCTATGATCACCATCACATTCCTTATAATCTATTAGTTGTATAAAAACTCTAAGGGGGAGGCGGTTCCAACCCCTTACTGGCCAATGTCATTGTCACCCAAAGTGTCAGTTTGATTGAACATTTTCAAGCATTGCTGCTGGAGCAGATTAATAATTAAATCATTACACTTGGAAAGAATTACTGTGAAAAAACATGCTTTGTTTTTTTTTTTTTTTTTTTTTTTTTTTTTTTTTTTTTTGCAAAATCTGAGATGGTGATCAGGTGATGATTAATTCCTTACCCACTTTTTCCCCTCAGTTTCCTGATATGATTTAATAAAAACATGGTTAATGAATACATGTGCACTCTGAGGATTCAAAGTAGAAAGAGCTGATTTTTTTTTGTATAAAAGTTTAGTTCTGTGGTTCTATTAAGATTTTTATAGCACCCTTCCATTCCCGTCAGCACCAGGGTAGCATGGGCATTGAGTCGGCTGACACCCGCAAGCTACCCACAAGACCCACCAAGGGACCTTAAGACCTCTGGTGATTGGAACACAGTGTCTGCTCCAATCCACTCACGAGGAACCTGAAACTGCATTAATTAGGGAAGCAGAAAATCTGACCTGATCAGGGGTACAAGTCACTTCCATTCCTCGCCAGCACTGGGGTAGCTAGGGCCCAGAGTAGGCTGACACCCGTAAGGTATACACAGGACCCTCCACGGGATCTTAAGACCTCTGTGAGTAGATCACAACTTCTGCCAGGAGGCAGGTTTGAACACCAGATATCTGGGCAATTTCCCTGCAAGAGGAGAGCCTACCTACAGAGAGTATTCTGAAATCTGAAACTCAGGAGAGATCTAGTCTCCAAGGTCTGCTGATAGGGGCTAACATAAATACCTGAGGAACAGGATCAAACCAGAGACAACTACAACAACTAACTCCAGAGATTACCAGATGGTAAAAGGCAAACATCAGAATCTTCCTAACAGAAACCAAGACTACTCACCATCATCAGAACGCATCATTCACACCCCACCCAGTCCTGTGCATCCCAACACACCCAAAACACTAGACCTGGATTTTATAAGCATATCTCATGATGATGGTAGAGGACATCAAGAAGAACTTTAATAACTCACTTAAAGAAATACTTGAGAACACTGCTAAAAAAATAGAAGATCTTAAAGAGGAAGCACAAAAAACCCTTGAAGTATTGCAAGAAAACATGACCAAACAGGTGATAGAATTGAATAAAACCATCCAAGACCTAAAAAGGGAAGTAGACACAATAAATAAAACACAAAGTGAGGCAGCACTGGAGATAGAAACCCTAGGAAAGAAATCTGGAACTGTAGATGCAAGCATCAGCCACAGAATACAAGAGATAGAAGAGAGAATCTCAGGTACAGAAGATTCCATAGAGAACATTGGCACAACAATCAAAGAAAATACAAAATGCAAAAAGATCCTAACTCAAAACATCCAGGAAATCCAGGACACAATGAGAAGACCAAACCTATGGATAATAGGAATAGATGAGAATGAATATTTTCAACTTAAAGGGCCAGCAAATATTTTCAACAAAATTATCGAAGAAAATTCCCAAACCTAAAGAAAGAGATGCTCATGAACATACAAGAAGCCTACAGAACTCCAAATAGACTTGACCAGAAAAGAAATTCCTCTTGACACATAAAAATCAGAACAACAAATGCACTAAATGAAGAGAGAATATTAGAAGCAGTAAGGAATTAAGGTCAAGTAACATATAAAGGCAGGCCTATCAGAATTATACCAGAATTTTCACCAGAGACTATGAAAGCCAGAAGATCCTGGACAGATGTTATACAGAACCTAAGAGAACACAAATGCCAGCGCAGGCTACTATACCCAGCCAAACTGTCAATTACCATAGATCGAGAAACCAAAGTTTTGCACAACAAAACCAAATTCACACATTATCTTTCCACGAATCCAGCCCTCCAAAGGATAACAACAGGAAAAGCAAAAAAAAAAAAAAAAAAAAAAAACAAAACAAAAAAAAAAAAAAACCAACAACAACAAATCAATACAAGGACTGAAACCATGCCCTAGAAAAAGCAAGAAAGTAACCCCTCAACAAACCAAAAAGAAGACAGCCACAAAAACAGAATGCCAACTCTAAAAACAAAAATAATAGGAAGCAACAATTACTTTTCCTTAATATCTCTTAATATCAATGGACTCAATTCCCCCAATAAAAAGACATAGACTAACAGACTGGCTACACAAACAGAACCCAACATTCTGCTGCTTCCAGGAAACACATCTCAGGGAAAAAGACAGAGACTACCTCAGAGTGAAAGAGTGGAAAACAATTTTCCAAGCAAATGGTCTGAAGAAACAAGCTGGACTAGCCATTCAAATATCAGATAAAATCGACTTCAAACCTAAAGTTATCAAAAAAGACAAGGAGGGACACTTCATACTCATCAAAGGTAAAATCCTCCAAGAAGAACTCTCAATTCTGAATATCTATGCTCCAAATGCAAGGGCAGAAACATTCATTAAAGAAACTTTAGTAAAGATCAAAGCACATATTGCACCTCACACAATAATAGTGGGAGATATAAACACAGCACTTTCATCAATGGACAGATCGTGGAAACAGAAACTAAACAGGGACACAGTGAAACTAACAGAAGAGATGAAACAAATGGACTTAACAGATATCTACAAAACATTTTATTCTAAAACAAAAGGATATACCTTCTTCTCAACACCTCATGGTACCTTCTCTAAAATTGACCACAAAATTGGTCAAAAAACAGGCCTCAACAGACACAAAAATATTGAAATCGTCCCATGCATCCTTTCAGACTACCATGGACTAAGGCTGATCTTCAATAACAACATAAATGATGGAAAGCCAACATTCACATGGAAACTGAACAACACTCTTCTCAATGATACCTTGGTCAAGGAAGAATAAAGAAAGAAATTAAAGACATTTTAGAGTTTAATGAAAATGAAGCCACAAAATACCCAAACTTATGGGACACTATGAAAGCATTTCTAAGAGGGAAACTCATAGCTCTGAGTGCCTCCAAAAAGAAACTAGAGAGAGCACACACTAGCAGCTTGACCACACACTTAAAAGCTCTAGAAAAAACAAAGCAAATTCACCCAAGAGCGGTAGACGGCAGGAAATAATCAAACTCAGTGGCAAAATCAACCAAGTGGAAACAAGAACTATTCAAAGAATTACCCAAACCTGATAAACAGCTTCAGTGAAGTACATGGATATAAAATTAACTCAAACAAGTCAATGGCCTTTCTCTACACAAAGAATAAACAGGCTGAGAAAGAAATTAGGGAAACAACACCCTTCTCAATAGTCACAAATGATATAAAATACCTTGGCGTGACTCTAACTAGGGAAGTGAAAGATCTGTATGATAAGAACTTCAAGTTTATGAAGAAAGAAATAAAAGAAGATCTCAGAAAATGGAAAGATCCCCCATGCTCATGGATTGTCAGGATCAACATTGTAAAAATGGCTATTTTGCCAAAAGCAATCTACAGATTCAATGCAATCCCCATCAAAATTCCAACTCAATTCTTCAATGAATTAGAAAGAAAAATCTGCAAATTCACCTAGAATAACAAAAAACCTAGGATAGCAAAAACTCTTCCCAAGGATAAAAGAACCTCTGGTGGACTAACCATGCCTGACCTAAAGTTTTACTACAGGGTAATTGTGATAAAAAAACTTCATGGTACTGGTATAATGATAGAAAAGTAGAACAATGGAATAGAATTGAAGACCCAGAAATGAACCCACACACCTATGCTCACTTCATCTTCCACAAGGGAGCCAAAACCATCCAGTGGAGAAAAGACAGCATTTTCATTAAGTGGTGCTGGCACAACTGGTGGTAATCATGTAGAAGAATGGGAATTGATCCATTCCTATCTCCTTGTACTAAGGTTAAATCTAAGTGGATCAAGGAGCTCCACATAAAACCAGAGACACTGAAACATATAGAGGAGAAAGTGGGGAAAAGCCTCGAAGATATTGGCACAGGGGAAAAATTCCTGAATAGAACAGCAATGGCTTGTGCTGTAAGATTGAGAATTGACAAATGGGACCTCATGAACTTGCAAAGCTTCTGTAAGGCAAAAGACACTGTCAATAAGACAAAAAGGCCACCAACAGATTGGGAAAGGATCTTTACCTATCCTAAATCAGATAGAGGACTAATATCCAATATATATAAAGAACTCAAGAAGGTAGACTCCAGAAAAACAAATAACCCCATTAAAAAATGGGGTTCAGAGCTAAACAAAGAATTCTCACCTGAGGAATACCGAATGCCTGAGAAACACCTAAAAAAAATGTTCATTATTCTTAATCATCAGGGAAATGCAAATCAAAACAACCCTGAGATTCCATCTAACACCAGTCAGAATGGCTAAGGTAAAAAATTCAGGTGACAGCAGATGCTGGTGAGGATTTGGAGAAAGAGTAACAGTCCTCCACTGTTGGTGGGATTGCAAGCTTGTACAACCACTCTGGAAATCTGTCTGGAGGATTCTCAGAAAACTGGACATGGTACTATCGGAGGATCCCTCATTACCTCTCCTGGGAATATATGCAGAAGATGTTCCAACTAGTAAGAAAGAAACATGCTCCACTATGTTCATAGCAGCCTTATTTATAATAGCCAGAAGCTGGAAATAACCCAGATGCCCCTCAAAAGAGGGATGTATACAAAAATTGCGGTACATTTTCACAATAGAGTACTACTCAGCTATTAAAAAGAATGAATTTATGAAATTCTTAGGCAAATTGTTGGACCTGGAGGGCATTAGCCTGAGTGAGGTAACCCAATCACAAAAGAACTCAAATGATATGTACTCACTGATAAGTGAATATTAGCCCAGATACTTAGAATACCGAAGATATAAGTTACAATTGCCAAACACATGAAACTCAAGAAGAACTAAGACCAAAGTGTGGACACTTTGCTCCTTCTTAGAATTGGGAACAAAACACCCATAAAAGGAGATACAGAGACAAAGTTTGGAACAGAGACAAAAGAATGGACCATCTAGAGACTGCCATATCCAGGGATCCATCCCATAATCAGCCTCCAAACGCTGACACCATTGTATACACTAGCAAGATTTTGCTGATAGGACCCTGATATAGCTATCTCTAGGGAGACTATCCTGGGGCCTAGCAAACACATAAGTGGATGCTCACAGTCAGCTATTGGATGGATCACACGGCCCCCAATGGAGGAGCTAGAGAAAGTACCCAAGGAACTAAAGGGATCTGCAACCCTATAGGTGGAACAACATTATGAAGTAACCAGTACCCCAGAGCTCTTGACTCCTGCTGCATATGTATCAAAAGATGACCTAGTCGGCCATCACTGGAAAGAGAGGCCCATTGGACTTGCAAACTCTATATGCCCCAGTACAGGGGAACGCCAGGGCCAAAAAGGGTGGGTAGGGGAGTGGGGGGGAGGGTATGGGGCACTTTGGGATAGCATTGGATATGTAAAGAGAAAAATGCCTAATTTAGAAAAAGATTTTTATAGCATCAATTTTTGTGATAAATAATAAAGTAATTGACCCTTTCTTTATAAAAGCAAATAGCAGGCTACCAGTAAGAGTAACTGGCTGAAAAAAAAAAGTTACCTTGCTTGCTTACACATGGTTAATCTATAACGAGATGCTTAGATATAAATATATGTGGATTCTAGGAGAAAATTTGTTTTTTTTTATCCATAATTTATAAACAGATCATTGTTGGAGTATATTTGGAAGATGCTTTTCCTTACATATACTCATAATTATTCACGAGAAGAAAACAAAAAGTAATCACCTTTCATTTTATACTATCTGAAACATTTTACACAGATAAGTAAGCAGTGTGAGAAAAGTAAAGTTGGAGCTGTGTTCCATATCAAATATGACTATATATGTAAAGTGGTTGACGCTTTGCTCTATCCATCAAAATATACATGTAAAATTGCTTGTAATTCTTAAAGCTTGCTTTTTTCAACAAGTGTGTAAATATGTCAGAAATAATATCATGGGCACTGAAAACAGGGTTATAGTTGCATTATGCTTCATTAGGGGATTACAACATCCAGAACTGGACATTGGCCTGGTACCCTCAGCTATCAGGATGACAACCAAGTATAAGGAAAACCCCAAAAGAGTCATTCTTACCAGCATTGTGGTAACACCATGGTGTTGATGTAAATCTCCTCCCAAATATGCCCCAGCAATGAAAACACAACTCAGTTAATATGGTTACATGCTGTGCACCAAGATTGGACAGATCTACCACTATGCTACCATCTTCCACAGCTTATGAGACCCCTTAGAACTTGCAGTTTCCCCAGGCGATGGGCTTCTGCTCTGCTTTTCTTTGTTTTCCTCCACCTCTGCATCCTCTCCCTCTTCCATTTTCTCCTTCTTCTCTCTCCCACTTTCCACTCCACCTTCCTTTTACATGCCCAATCATCAGCTTTCCTTTATTTTACAAATTAAGGTGGGAAGCCGGTTTTTAGGAAATCACCTGAGTGCTGACTACCTCCTTGTTTGCAGCCACTCACAGGAGAATGGAATTAATATCAAATATAATTATCCCCATGGCTACCCACAACATTTCCCCCTTTCTGTACTATTAAAAGACTATTTTATCTCAGATACAATTGAACATAACTATTACTATTTTGTTATTGATAAATTACAAGAGACCTAACACCCAGTTCATTATGGTTGTTAATTAATTAGAACCTCTGTCATCTATCCTTACATAAAGCCAGGTTCTGCGCCTGGCTATCACTGGGCTTTAGATACAATGCCATCTGAAAAACATCCTCTCAAATCTGTTCCTCTTAAAGTAAAAAGCCTCAGTTCTCTAGGAGACTATGTAGTTTTTCAACCCCATCAGAAATTCAAGAACCACTGATATTAACTGAAAATATATAGGAAGCCTAAAACAGCTTCCAAAACTTAGCCAATTTATAGAGACAACTGATCACCTGGATAGTCCCTTACTTCAACACATTGGAGCATCGGTATTCAGCCTACTGGCCAGGGTCATCTGACAGACTTTCAGATACATTAATATTAAGGACTACCCTACTCTGTCTCATCAGAATCAAGCTGTCCTAACCTGTAATTGTATCCTTTCTTTGAACTGTATTATGTCTGTAGATGAAATGAGGCAATTCTTGCCTAGTGGTTATTTTGTCACAAATGGAGTACCTCAAAGATACTCAGTTTCTTCTTTGAATCAAAGATTGGAAAGCCTTCAGGAGTAGACTTGTCTTAACAACATGTGAATAAATAATATTAAAGCTCACATTCTGTGGACTTCTGAAGTTTTGAAAACCAGCTATCTATGTGAAGTAATCTAGACTGTTGTCTGTTAACTACTCTCAGCCATTTCTAATTAAAATAACTGAAAACACCCAAACAATTATCTCATAGCCATGAATTTCCTATTTGGCCCTTAACTCACCTGCTTAAACATCTCAGATCTGATTATAATAGCAGCAACAGAAGGACTGGGTCTAAGCCCTGAACTTCAAAATTTTTAGTATCTAAGAAAACCTATAATAACCACCCCCAACCCTGAAGCTTAGGGAACTTGGATGACAACTCTTCATGACTTCTTCAAGCTGAATATGGGTGTTGAGATACGTTTGAAGGTAGGGGGAAGAGTAGGGAAATGTGAGAGTTAGTTGGCCTTATGAAGGCCATACCAATGATTGTATTCATCTCTGATGTCTGTGTCCTGACTGGATCCAGATGAAAATCCAAGACAACAGGGGTTCAGGGAGGTCAGTTCAGCATGTCTGATGATGAAATTCACCAAGGCTGTATATTCTGTAATATATACATCATAAAACAAAATTTTAGTATCATCAAGATAAACTTTGTGCTGGCTAGTTTTGTGTCAACTTGACACAGCTGGAGTTATCACAGAGAAAGGAGCTTCAGTTGGGGAAATGCCTCCATGAGATACAAGTGTAAGGCATTTTCTCAATTAGTGATCAAGGGGGAAATGCCCCTTGTCGGTGGGACCATTTCTGGGCTGTTAGTCTTGGGTTCTATAAGAGAGCAGGCTGAGCAAGCCAGGGGAATCAAGCCAGTAAAGAACATCCCTCCATGGCCTCTGCATCAGCTCCTGCTTCCTGACCTGCTTGAGTTCAAGTCCTGACTTCCTTGGTGATAAACAGCAGTATGGAATTTTAAGCTGAATAAACCTTTTCCTCCCCAACTTGCTTCTTTGTCATAAGGATTGTGCACGAATAGAAACCCTGACTAAGACAAACTTGTTATTTGATTCTCTGGAATCTAATTTTTAAGTGTCTCCCTCTACCAAATCTGATCCATATAACTTGGAAGGTTTAAGTACTTTAATCACCTTTTCCAAAAACAGATGACAAAACCTGTTCCACAAATTAGCATATCCTTCAGCTGGTAACCAGGAAAACCTTTTGGTTGCCCTCTGTCCCATAGGAATTATAAAACAACCACAATACACAAAACCACACACATTTTAGCCTATTTAGGTCTTTCTAATTTGTCATGTCAGGATATTATCCCAAAATTCCCATGGAGTCCACATTAGACAGAATATGACTCTTCTGCAAACTTTATTATACTATCTTTAAAACAAGTGATTCACACTTCTATTTTCCTTTCCTTTTCCTTTCCTCTTTCCTTTTCTTTCTTTTCCCCTTTCCTTTCTCCTTTCCTTTCATTTCCTCTTTCCTATCCTTTTCATTGTCCTTTCCTCTTCCCTTTCTTTCCTTTCTTTCCCTTTCCCTTTCCCTTTTTCCCTTTCCCTTTTTCCCTTTTCCCTTTTCCCTTTTCCCTTTTCCGTTTTCCCTTTCCCTTTTCCCTTTTCCCTTTTCCTTTCCTTTCTATATTTGTTAATAAGCAGTAGCTTTTCAAATCAGGATTTAACCCCAAAATTCCCTAGAAGCCCACGTTAGACAGAATATGAGTACCCTGTAATACTTATTAGAGCAATATATCTTTATACCATCTTTAAAGGACTTAATTCAACCTTCCACTAATACCTGTTATACCAGCTATCTGTTATGCTCTCTACCTGGAGCCACAGACTTCTATTAAATAATACCTGTTCATAGCAGGTGATTATCACTGCTCTATTGGAGTCAGTGACTAATATTCCTTATCTAGTTCTGAACCACAGGTGAAATTTCCCATGAATAATACACTTTCCTTCTAGAGCAGCTATCTTTTCTGTTTTCTGTTGTGCTCTATACCAAGAGCTACAGATATTTATTTAAGCCTTCTATTTGTTGTGCTCTCTACCAGGAGCCACAGACATCTATTTAATTAATACCTATTATAATATCAATTATGCTCTTTACCTAGAGACACAGACTTTATTATTAATACCTATTCATAGCAGGTGATTATAACTGTTCTCACTACTTGGAGTCAGTGACTAATACTCCCTAGCTAGTTCCAAACCACAGGTGAAATTTCCCATCTTTAAGTGCTACACCAGCTTATAAGAGGCAGTCTGTCAAACAAGTATTTAAACCCAAAGTTCCTGTGGCACCCACGTTAGACAAAATATGAGTATCCTGTAAGAATTATTAGAGGAGAATATCTTTATGCCATCTTTAAGTATCAAGAGGTTATATTTCTCTCTTTATATCAATGAATTACCTGTTCTGGAGCCCTTTGTACCTTTGTCTCCCAATTCTTTATTCACAGGGAGAAGCTGAGTGTAAAAAGACCTGTGTTGTCTGTGTCCCTCTTTGGAGGTGGGAGAGGCAGGGAGGGAAAGGAAGGATACAGGCAAGCAAACACAGAAAGGTTCTCTTGAGTATAGATACCTCTCTTTTTTATTCAGATTGGGCTTCAAATCAAGAAAATAATATTTGTTGGTTGCTCTTAGAACTTTTGTGAAACTATTATACAAGTATATCTGGCAGACACTTTTCTATTAAAAGTTAAAACTTTTGTAGCTGGATTGATATTTACCTTCCTCCTTTGGTAGCTTGAGGAGTGCCATCCAGTACCATCAGCACTAGTCATTTTGGGTGGTCTCTATTTAAGCACCAGCTTGATTTCTCTTGGTTCAATGGTTTATGTAGGCATTATTGTCACCAATAGGGAATTACCGTTGGTTTGTGGAAAACAAATATACAGCATTTTCAATAGCCTGGATTCTTTGTTTGTGGGTTTGTGTGTGTCCCTTTTGGCCAAAAACTCACTTATATGTAACCCATTCTAACCACTGGGGTTTCATTTAGTACTGCGTGGTGTCCAGTTGGTTTATTTTATTCTTTATTTGGTGATTCCATTTACATTTCCTACATATGCATATATTTTAAGAAGATTCATGTGTCCCAACAAATGGCCCTTAGTTATAACTCTCCCTCTCCATAGGCATTTATCTGCCCTTCCTCTTCTTTCTCCATCTCTATTTAGTCTTTACATCCATTACCTACATACACACACCCACAAATAGTCCTTAGTTATAATTCTCCCTCGCCATAGGCAGTTGTCTGCACTTCCTGTTCCTTCCCCATCTTTATTTAGTCTTCACTTCCAATCCCCATATATCCCCACCCATAAGTCTATAATTCTATTTTTCCTCCTTTGAATATTCTTCCCTGTACTTTAGTTCCATACTCTTTACCTAATCTCTGTGGTTATATGGGTTGTGACTTATCAAAGACTTAAATGCTAGCATCTGTATTTAAACAAATGCATACCATACATGTCATTTTAGTGCTTGAATGGAGATATATACATCATATGGATATGGGAAAATATATATCATATATACAGTGGATAAATGTATCATAAATGGTATTCTGATATTTATGGAGAATGTAATGTTAACTTTCTTCTTTATGCTTGACTTATTTAGAACACTTAGCTCTCTCCTGCTCATGTGCTGTTATTAACAAACTTATTCCAGGTTTTCAAGAGATTTCATCCTGCTGGTCATGATGGTACAGGGAGATCTTTGGATGTAGGGGTGTGAGGATCAGAAATTAAAGGCTAACTGTGAGTGCATGGTATGTCTGAGAGACTGGAGAGATCACTGGGTAAGTAAAGAGTGATTGCTGCTCTTCTAGAGGACCAGAATTCAGTCCCACACACCCATATTGGGCAGCTCATAACTGCCCATAGCTCCAATGGGTCTGACACCCTCTTTTAGTCACCATGGAGAGCTGTACACATGTGACGCTTATATAAACAATAACACACATATACACATGAATAAAAATAAATCTTTAGAAAAAAATAATGATTCTGAGTAACTCCTAGTCTATGTGATATCCTACTTTAAAAAAAAATAAGAAGGAAGGAAGGAAGGAATGAAGGAAGGAAGGAAGGAAGAGAAAAAGAGATTTTAAAAAATTTGATTCCTGCTTTCATCTGGGTTGCTTTAGTTTATTTTAAAATTTGTGAGACTTTAAAAAAAAATTTTATATATAAATGCTTAGCTCACATATATGCATGGGTCCCACACTTGTGCCTTGTGCCTGCAGAGCTCAGAAGCCAGCATTAGTTTCCCTGAAACTGGAGTTAAAGACAGTTGTTAGCTGCAATGTGGGTGCTGGGAATTCACTGTGAGTCCTCTAGAAAAAGAAATAGTGCTTTCAACAGCTGAGCCATCTCTCCAGCTCCTTTAGTTTTATTTAAAAGTGATGTTAACCTTCACTTTCTTTTCTGTTCAGATCCATGTATTTTCTCTATCAGTTGTATTGATGATGATTGGCAGGAAGCAAACTCAAGGGTGTGTGCAGAGTAGTGAAAGAAATCCTTAACAAAAGAGACGTTGCTTCCTCCCCAATACATCCCTGCCTAACCTCCAGCACTTACCTCCGAAGATCTTCCCACAGGATTCTCCAGGATTTAGAGGACCATGGTCTACCTGCCTTAAAGGGAATTGCAAAGTTGTTTTCGCTAAAGGCTCAATTCCATCACATATCTATCCACTGGAAGGCCACGATGTGCATTATCCTTGTGATTTGCTACAACTATTTGCTACTATCTCATATTGTTCAAGCCATATTTGGGACCACATCATATACTTGTTCCTCTCAAGGGTTGGCTTCAGAAATCTCTACAAATAACAAAGTCCCCAGGTGCTCAAGTCCCCTCTGTAATACCACAGTATTTGCCTGTAACCTGCACAATCCTCCCACATACTCTAAACTACCTCTTGGAGATTTATAATACATAATACAATGTACATTCTATATAAATGGTTGTATCATATTATTTAGGGAATGAAAGAAAAAAGTCAAGAAATGTTCAATATAGATGACTTATTTTCTTACAGATATTTCCTGTGTGTAATTGGTTAAATATGTGTGAAACTCACATACTGAGGGCCAGTGTGTCTCAAAAGCCATGTTTCCCAATGTATATAGCATTGAAATTGGGGTAAAATAGGAAAACCCATACCCATGAACCCTGATAGTGTAGCTGGAGGGATGTGCCCAAGCTTGACATTGTTGGGGAGCAAACAAACAACTTCCTTGCAAGTGTTATTTGGAAAATATATATAAAGAACAAAAGATGTTAGACTCCAGAGAACCAAATAACCCTAGTAAAAATAATGAACAAAGCTAAACAGATTTCTCAACTGAGGAAACATGAATGGCCAAGTAGCACCTAAAGAAATATCTGTAGTCATTAGAGAAATGCAAATCAAAACAACCCTGAGACTCCACCTCATACCAGTGGGAATGGCTAAGATCAAAAACTGTCATCCTGCCCCACTATCTTCTACCTGAACCCGCCAGAGGCTGCCAAGGGCCCTAGAGTACTCTCCACACCACAGGAACTCAGGAATACCTTGGGATCATGGGTGAGTAAAATGCACCATCAGCTCCAAAGAATCACAGAGGGTCTTGTGCCAGCAGGAACAGGGACAAAGGAACAACACCTGAACAGAGACTGGGATCCATTCAGGTCAGGCTAGCATTGTCATCTTCCGACTGAACCTACCAGAGGGCACCAAGAGCCCCAGAGGACTCTCCATGCCACAGGACCCCTAGCACACCTGGGACCTCTGGATAACAGGTGAGTGGAACACAACATCAGCTCCAAAGTGTTGAAAAGGGTCTTTTGCCAGCAGGAACAGGGACAAAGGAAACCTGCCCAACAAGAGGCTGGGATTCTTTCCAGTCGGGGCCAGCCCCACCATCTTCTGTGTTAACACGGCCAAGGGTGTTGAGGGCCCCAGAGAACTCTCCACTCTGAAGGACCTCTAGCACACCCAAGACCTCTTGAGCACTGGAGGGCATGTGGGCAACAGAAGCAACAGAGCTTATTAGACAGGGTCCCTTCGGGCCTTCATCCTCAGCCAGGAGGCCGAGCTGAGACCCTGACACCTGGGCAACTTCCTTGTCAGAGGAGAGTCTGCTTACAGGGAGGGCTCTGACACCTGGATTCTGGAGGTGGATGAGAGCTCCAGACTTCTGGACACCTGCCTGCAAGAGGAGAACTTGCCTGCAGAGAGTAATCTGAGACTGGGACTCAGGTGAGAGTTGGATTCTCAGGATTGCTGACAGAGGCTAACAGAATCACAGGAGGACCAAGCTCCAGCCAGAGACAGCTTGAACATTAACACCAGAGATTACCTAATGGCGAGAGGCAATGGTAAAAATCTTACTAACATAAACCAAGAACAATGGGCATCATCAGAATCCAGTAAGCCCACCACAGAAAGTCCTGGATACCCCAACACACCCGACAAGCAAGACTCGGATTTAAAATCATATCTCTTGATGGTGGTAGAAGATTTTAGGATGTACATTAATAACTTACTTAAAGAAATACAGGAGAACACGGCTAAACAGGTAGAAGCCCTTAAAGAGGAAGCACAGCAATCCCTCAAGGAATTACAGGAGAACACTGCTAAACCAGTAGAAGCCCTTAAAGAGGAAGCACAGAAATCCCTCAAGGAATTACAGGAGAACACTGCTAAACAAGTACAAGTCTTTAAAGAACTACAGGTAAACACTGCTAAGCTGGTAGAAGAAACACAAAAATCCCGTAAAGAATTACAGGAAAACACAACCAAACAGATGATGGAATTGAATAAAAAAAAATCCAAGATGTAAAAATAGAAGTAGAAACAATGAAGAAAACCTAAAGGGAAACAACTCTGGAGATAAAAATCCTAGGAAAGATATCAGGAAACATAGATGTGAGCATCATCAAGAGAATACAAGAGATAGAAGAGAGAATCTCAGATGCAGAAGATTCCATAGGTAACATGAACACAACAATCAAAGAAAATGGAAAATGCAAAAAGATCCCAACTCAAAATATTCAGGAAATCCAGGACACAATGAGAAGACCAAACCTATGGATAATAGTAGATGAGAATGAAGATTCTCAACTTAAAAGGCCAGCAAATATCTTCAACAAAGTTATAGAAGAAAACTTCCAACACCTAAAGAAAGAAATTCCCATGAACATATAAGAAGCCCAGAGAATTC